>NC_031792.1:4872210-4891246 GCF_001522545.3 Parus major | reverse complement strand
CTGGTATTTCACAGCTCTGGGCTCACTGGCATTGCCTGTTCAGCACAGCAATCATGGCACTTGTGGGAAATGCTCGTTTTCAGGTCTTGCTTTCTGAATTTGGGGATATTTTTCAGCCATTTGCTCTGGTTTTATTCCTTTTCTTCTTTTTTTCCTGACATTGCAGTGAGTTATGCAATGATCCCTGCATTCTTTCAGGGAGACAATGATTTGGAGCAGAACTGGATTTATTAACACAACTTGTCTGTGAGCTCTTCCCAACCCCTATTCCCCAGGAATCTGGAAAAAACCAAACCCAAAACATCAATTTCTGTAACACTGCTTCCTGGGGGCAGAGCAGCAGAAATCCACCCCCATTATTTCTGAAATGCTCCATTTTAATTGCAGGAGCCTCTAATAAAACAATCAATAAACAGCATTTTGGAAAGAGGTGGCAGATTTTTTTTTGCCTGTGCAATGGTTAAAAATTTTCTTTCTATAATATCTCTCCATTGCAGGTTTAAATCTTGCAGGAAAAACCTCTGTGGGTGTGGGAAAAACATGTGCAGAGGGAATTTTGGGGCAGGGAGAGAGCCTGGACAAGCACCTTCGGATGCTCTTCCTGTGCCACTGGCATGATTTATTCAGATGGAGCCCAGGGGAATCACAGGAACCTGCTGGCCTGATGTTTAATTCATCCAGGAGAAGTGTTTTGATGAAGACTTGGGGAAAAAAAATCCCTTTTTAACTCAAGTGCTTAGATTTCAGTTCAGTTCCTGAATCCTCATTAAAACTTCTCTTGCAGCAAGATGCTTCTTTTTAATTTCTGGGGGGCAAAAAGCAAATTTTGGCTCTATGGGCATCTCCCCACTTTTGGTGGAAATCAGCTGGGTGAGGAACATGGGGTTGATGAGTGTCAGGGGTTTTTTAACTTTCAGTTGAGAAAATCATCTTTTTATGAGGTTTGGGTTTTATTTTTTACTTTATTTTTTCAGGTAAAAGTGATTTCCTCCTAAAGCACACATTGAAATTGGTCGTGGCATCATCACCACACTCCCCAGTTGTGCCATTTTACCCCTTGCAAAACACTGAGAGAAAATTTGAGATAAAAGATACAAATCCTGGGAGAAAATCTGCATTTATGCAGATTTGGTGGAGCAGGAAATGGCTTTTGGATGCTCCTAGAAATGCCAGGTTTTTCTCACTCATCCCACTCCCATTTTGGGTTGGTTTTGCCCATTTTTTGGGTTGCCCATCACCACTTTCAACCAATTCTCTCCCTATTCCTTTTCTCCTGACAGGTGAACCTGGATCTCACCTCCCTCCTTGATGGTGAGGACAAGAAGTCCAAGAACAAACGGGGCGTCCTGCCCAAACACGCCACCAACATCATGCGCTCATGGCTCTTCCAGCATCTCATGGTGAGCCACCAAAACACCCTGCAAGACAGGAAAAAAAGACAAAAAATCCAGAAATCCTCAGATCCAGGTGGTGCTTTGTCTGGATTTGTGTTTGGAGGTGCAAAGTTTGTGTTTTGGGAGTGTTTTGGGAATGACTGTTGTCACTGCAGGTGGGAAAAAATATTCCCTTAAGGCAAGAAGAAGCACACAAATCTAGAAGGGGACTCCCATGACTTTTTGAAGATGGATAATTGAGAATTTTTTTGCAGTTAACAGCTCCAAAATATCCTTTTCTATCAAGGTGGAATGTGAGAGCTGCTCACAGGTAGGGTTGTAGCACACCAGCCATCAGTCAAAACTCAGAATTGCAAAATCACCCCATTTTGAGGGATTGGAGATGGAAAGTAGAGGGAGCTTAGATGCAAACTGGATATTTTCATGCATGAAGAGTTCTCTCTCATCAGCAGGGCTGGGAGAAGGGCAAAAAGCCAAAATCCCACATTTTTTCCTGCATAATTCAGTCAAGGAATCATTTGGAAACTGGTTTCAAAGCCTGGCTCTCCATGAAGACCAAGTGGTGGGAGATCCCAGGGCAGAAGGGAAAAGCTCCAAAGAGCAACTTGTGGAAAAACCAGCCAGGACATGAAGCAGCAGCAGGTTGGGAACTTCCCAGCCTAATTTTTTAATGGAAAATTCTGGATTTATTGCAATGAGGACAAGAGTGTTGCTGTGTCCTGCATCTCCTGTGTTTCTGGAGGGCACAACTGCAAATCTGCAGGCACAGAAAGGATTTGGAAGACCAGAAACTGCAAAGCAATTTTCTGCCAGGAGCCAAGAGAACCTCATGGTTCAAGATCACCAAAACTGAACTGAAATTAAATTGAGATAAATTCTTCTGCTGGATGGTTGGACCTTTGATCTCAGCCTGGTCCTCGTGGTCAGAAGAAATTTGGGTTTCCCCATGAGACTTCTCCATCTGGTGACAGAGATGATACAGTTTTTAACCAAAAATGCTCATCATTTTACTGGAATTTCTGGAGCAGCAGCAGGAAGAAATAATATTGGAAATAATATACAAAAAATAGGATATTTCTCCCCAAAAAAAGCCTTTTTTAACCACTGAGGCCCCAGTGGGAAGTGAGTCCCCAGAGTTTGGGTGGTTTTGTCAAGGAAATTACACTGTTCTGGGGGATAACAGATGAAAAACAAGCCATGGTAATTGTCACTGGCTTGGGGCTCCAAAACATGGCATGGTTTGATAATAATTTCATTTCTGGGGTTGGAAAAGAGCATTTCAGCACAGCTGGCAGGAGGCTGCTGGAGCTTTCAGTGCTGGTGGTTTCCAGTGCAGATGTTTCAGGGTGTTTTATTGATGCCTCTGACAATAAACATTGTGGGTTTTGAAGCACAAATCCCATGTTTACCAACAACCATCACTGGAAAATTGCTAGAGTTAAAAAAAAACCAACCCCAAGAACATTTTCCTTCAAGGGAATTTGATGGAAAACTTTGGAAAAGCCCTAAGTGCAGCTGAGGAAATCTTGATTCTCTTGGATGCCACCCTTCAATCTTGCATTCAGCAAATGCAAGAAGATATGAAATTTAGGGTGGGAAAATGTTAAAAAAAGGAAAAAAGGCAGGTTTTCATTATTTTTCACATCCTGCATGCAGGGATGTAATCCTGCTATGCCATCTCTCTTTGTTTCCAGCACCCTTACCCCACAGAGGATGAGAAGAGACAAATCGCTGCCCAAACCAACCTGACCCTCTTGCAAGTCAACAACTGGTGAGCAGATCCTGGTGGCCCACAGAGTCACTTTGCTGGCTTTAGGACCTTTTTCACCCTCTTTTGGTGCTGTTTAAAGCTTTTTGGGGGGGTTACTTGGGTGGTTAAGGCTGATTCTTGGGGTGTCCTGCACAGCACCAGGAGCTGGACTCAATGATCCTGGTGAGTCCTTCCAGCTCAGCAGGAATTTGATTTTGTGACTTTGGGATTTCTGGGAGATGAGCTCAGTTGTGTTTAGTGTCAGTGCTGGTTTGCAAGGTCTCAGTGCCCTCTCCTGGCAAATCCAGGAAGAATTAATGCAGAGCTATAATGTGCCACAGGCAAATAAAAATCCCCCAGCTTCTTGAAGCTGATTTCTTAAAGTATTATCATTATATTTCAACTCATTGATTTGCTATAATGTTGCTTTAACTCTGTATTGGTGTAACAACTCTTAACTCCAGTGTTCTCTCTTTCCCATGGAAGGTTCATAAACGCCCGGCGGCGCATCCTGCAGCCAATGCTCGATGCCAGCAACCCAGACCCAGCCCCCAAAGCCAAGAAAATCAAATCCCAGCACCGGCCCACGCAGCGGTTCTGGCCCAACTCCATCGCTGCTGGCGTCCTGCAGCAGCAGGGGGGAAATTCAGGGACAAATCCTGATGGTAAGGACAAGCCCCAGTGGTTCCTGCCCTTCCAGGAAGTGCCTTGCACTAATTATGGCCTTAATTGGTAATTTCTAGAGGCCTTTATTGAGCTGTGGGGAAACACACGAGGTGGCCCATGCGAGAAGAGACTTCCAGCTGGCCACCAGTGATGATCACCCACTGTGGGGCATCTCCTGAGGAGCTGGGGAAGGGAGGGAGGGGAAAGAAAAGGAGATGAGAAGACACATTGAGACAAAATGGGAAGAGAGAAGATGAAAACAGACCATGAAAGTGAAGAATAGAGAAGATGATGCTGCTGAAGAGAGATGATGAACAGGGAACAGATGAGGAAAATGAAGAGAGAAGATGAAGGTGAAGAGAGCAGAAATGAACATTCACCAGATTAGATGAAGAGAAGGAAAGGTAGGAGTTGAGAGAAGATCAAGAGAAGATCTGCCCAACCAATTTGGGCATCTACTTGCTCAGAACTAAGGTTTCTTGTTATTTAATGATGTATTAGCTAAAAAATTTAAGGACTGGACCTTGCAGAGTGACTGGGGTAGGTGGGACACCCTGTGGGTGAAGCTTCTCACTTGAGTTATTCTTGTTTTACACACTTCTTTTGTCCTTTCTGTATTTTCTGGATTTCTGTCCTTATTTCTGTCCTTTTAATTCCAGGCTCGCTCAGCATGGACAACCTCCAACCCCTCTCATCAGCCACTGCCACCATGGCCATGCAGCAGGCGATGCTGGCAGCCCATGACGACTCCCTGGATGGCACCGAGGAAGAGGAGGAGGATGAGGAGGACGAGGACGAGATGGAGGAGGAGGAGGAAGAGGAGGAAGAGCTGGAGGAAGAGCCTGGCGGCCTCCCAGCAGCACCTGGCGCTGACCTTGGTTTGGACCACAGTGACTCACTGGAATAGCTCCCCCTGCACCCTCCCAAATCATTGACAGCACCAGATACAAAACTCCCCCTGAAATGCAAAAAAAGAAAAGGCAAGAAGAAGAAATTAGTGAGAAAAAAGCGAACTGGTGGCGCTGGCAGAGGCCCTGGCTGCCCACAGGAGCACGGGGACCACCATGGCAGCGCACAGAAGTGAAGGACACACGTTTACAAGGCACATATTGTGGCCAGATTAATCCTTTATTTCAGGTTTTCTTTTTCTTTTTCCCTTCATTTTTTTGGTAAGCAAAAGCATTTTTAGGGGAAGTTGTTTTCCCCACGTGATGCTCGGATGCTGTTTGGGCCACGGCGTCCATCCCTTGGATTTCTTGGTGCAAAGAAAAGCCAAACCAACCCCAGGACTTGATGCTTTTTGGATTTTTCCCCCAGAAAGGTCATTCACAGGAGTAAATACTGGCATGGAGGGGGAAGAAAAATAATCAGCGAGTGCAAATTCTGAAATACCCAAGGAGGGTTTGCTGCTCGACTCATGGGATTGCCCAAACCTCCCAACTCTGACCCCAATGTTTGGTGACTCTGGACACAACTTTCTGGAAAAGGGAGGAAATTCTTCCAAATCCTTTAATTTATGTGCTGAAACCTCTGCTGAATCTGAAAAGAAAACCAACTCACCCCGTTCTCATCCTTAAGGGCCGAGATTGGACGCGGAGTTGGGGCAAAGGCTGCCGAAAGTAAAACTTTTCCAAGGCATTTTGGCACAGAGTTAGTTAAAAATGGGGGAAAATTGGTCTTAAAAATAGCAAGATTTCACCCAAAATTGAATGGCGATGCCTGGGTGGAAGGAAACTCAGTATTATTGCTTAAAAGATAATTTCTCCCTGGTATTGTCCCTCCACATGGGAAAAGGGTGGAGCTTTAGCCCTGTGGGGGAGGGAAGCTGCCAAAAACCCTGTATTTTGGGTTTTTTTTATTTGAAATGCTAGCAAAAGGGTGTACTCGCCTTAAAATGTGGCATGGGAGGAAATGCAAAAGCAAACCAGGGCAAAAATAAAGGAATTGTCTTCTGCAGGTTCCTGCTGTAAATGTGAGATTCTAGGAGAAGTCTCATTCTCTTGGTGGCTTTTTGCCCACATTGTCCTTTTTTTTTCCTGGCTCTTGAAGAGTTGACAAAAGAACCTGAACAAGAGCTGGGATCAAAACCACAAGTGATGCAATGGGCAGAAAATGCCTATTTTTGGATACTGATCTGGCGTGAATGTAATCTGTAATTTCATAAAGGATTCATTGTAATTTAGTATTAATTCCTGGCCATTTATTATAAAGTGCTACAAGATGAGCACCTGTATTTTCTTGGCAGCTTCTTCATTTGAGTGGAGAAGACCCAAAATGCAGGAATAACCCCCCAAAATGGGGAAAATTCCCCTCATAAAACTAATTTACCCCCAAAATGAGTGGATGGACTTAAATTGATAATTGAGTAATGTGGAAAAAAATTAGATTTATACTTCCAAAAGTGATGGTCTGCCAAAAATGAAAGTTTTCCCCCTCAAACAAGCTCCAAATGGGATTTTGCCCCAAACCAGTGGTGCACACCCCAAAATGAGCTGTGTTCTTCAAAAATGAGTGATTCTCCCTCTAAAAACTCCCCTAAAATGTTACAGACAACCCTAAAATGGGTGATGCTCACCCCATATTGAGTGATGGTCTCCAAAAATCACTCCTTAGAATGAAATGATGACCCAAAAGGAGCTCATCTCTCCCTGAAATGAGTGATTCCCTCCAAAAAATGGGTGCTTACCCCAAAAGGAGTTGTATTCTCCAAAAATTCTCCCCCAAAATGAGTGACATGTCCCCAGAGGATGATGTCCCAAACTGGTCCTTCTGGAAATGAGTGACTCTCCTCAAAATAAGTGACTTCCCCCCAAATGACTGAATTTACTGAATGGACAACACTCTCCAAAAATGAACAACAACCCCAAAATCAGGCACTCTTCCCCAAAATGAGTGACAAACCCCAAAACAGAGCAATTCTCTCAAAAACAGAAGTGATGGAAGCCTCCCTGTCCCTTAATGAGCCATTCCTTCATAATGGGTTGATTTAATAAGGGAAAAAGGTGATGTTTGCACAATTTTTAGCAGAAAATTGGGCTGCAGAAAAGTGAAAAAAATGGGAAAAACCCCCGAGAATGGAATTTAATCTGAATTTTGCCCCTCTGATGGTGGCAGCTGCAGCTGCCTCTGAGCACCCAGCAGCTCCTTAGCCAGAATTTGTGTTTTTTATAGATCCCAGAATATTCCTGAGCACTGCAGTTAAGTCTGTGCAGGGATTCTTTTGCTTAAAAACATAATTTTCCTATCTACAAGTCGCAAAGCACCTCCACAAGCAAAGAGGGGACACAGACACTGGACACCAGCTGCTTAATTAATGTAAGGAATTCTTTATTCCCAGCTGTGCAAAGGGGGAAGTGCAGGGTGGGGCAGCCACGGGTGGGTGACCCTTTTTCCTTGGGTTTGGCCCCGTTTTGGAGGCGCCGGGGTGGGAGTGTGGGGGCAGCACCGCGTCAGGTCGGGCAGAGCACTGCCAAGAGAGAGAGAGAGAGAGAGAGAGAGAGAGAGGGTGGGGGCACCGAGGCTGCAGTGGGGCAGGAGCATGCACAGGTGTGTGGGGGGAAGCATGAGGGTGCATTGGAATGCAGGAGGAAGCACAGGGATGCAGGAGGAGGTGCTGTGATCCATGAGCAAGCACAGGGATCCATGAGGATGCGTTGGGATGAAGGAGAATGCACAGGGATGCAGGAGGATGCTCTGTGATCTGTGAGGATGCACAGGGATGCACAAGGATGCACTGGAATTCCTAAGAATGCACTGTGATCCATGAGGATGCACAGGAATGCATGAGGATGCAGGATGATGCACAAGTGTGCAAGGAGATGCACTGGAATGCACAGGGAAGCACAAGGATGCAGGGGGATACACTGTGATCCATGAGCATGCACAGGGATGTATGTGGATGAACTGGAATGCAGGACACTGCACAGGGATGCACTGCAATGCACATGGATGCATCAGGATGCACAAGGAATGCAGGAGGATGCACAAGGAATGCATGAGGATGCACAGGGATGTACCAGGATGCAGGAGGATGCACAAGTGTGCAAGGGGATGCAGGGGGATGCACAGGGATGCAGGGGGATGCACTGTGATCCATGAGGATGCACTGGAATGCATGACACTGCACAGGGATGCACTGCAATGCACATGGATGCATCAGGATGCACAAGGAATGCAGGAGGATGCACAGGGATGTACCAGGATGCAGGAGGATGCACAAGTGTGCAAGGGGATGCACTGGAATGCACAGGGATGCAGGGGGATGCACAGGGATGCATGAGGATGCACTGGAATGCAGGAGACTGCACAGGGATGCACTGCAATGCACATGGATGCACCAGGATGCAGGAGGATGCACTGTGATCCATGAGCATGCACAGGGATGTACCAGGATGCATGAGGATGCACAAGGGATGCACACACACAGCAGTGCACAGAAAGAGCATGATGGACACACGAGGACTCAGGAGGATGCACAAGAGGGGTGTGGGAGATGTGCAGGGGTGCACAAGGGTGCCTGGGAGATGCAAGGAAGATGGATGGGGATACCCAAGGGAGGCAGAGGAGGGTGCCTGAGGGGGTGTGGGGGTGAGAGGGGGCGTGCAGAGGGTGCTGAGGCTGTGTGGATGAAGCACATGGGCCCCAGGATGGGGCAGGAAGCTGCACAGGGCCCCCAGAGGTGTGGCAGAACAGCAGAGCTGTACAAAGAATGCCTGAGGGATGCAGGAGGTGCACCTGGGATTCCTGAAGGATGTGTGGAGGATGCACCAGGGATGCATGAGGGAAGTGGAAGGAGTGACACAGGATGTATCTGGGATTCTCCAAGGATGCACAGAGGATGCACAGGAGATGCAAAAGGGACAAATGAGGTTGCAGGAGGGAAAGGATGCACAAAGGATGTAATGGAGGGGCAGGAGGGTGCAGGTACCTTTGAGGATGTAATCCGTGAGCAGAGTGGGCACCTTCTCATTCCCCTCCTTCATGGCAAACAGGACTGTGAGGGGGAACAAGCTGTGAGCCTGGCCCTGCTGCCCCCAAACCTCCCTTTTCCCCCTAAACCAGCCCCACAGTTGCTGTACAATTTCCCCAAACAATTTAAGCAGCAGGTCTGGGAACATCCAAAAAGGACTTTTGTCCCCACTTTGCCAATCCGAGGCAATGCAGAATGGGTGATTTACCCCCAAATAAACCCTGGTAAAAGGAGCATGAATTGGGGGAAGGTGTCTGCCTGCATAGAGCAATTATTGCAGTTGTGCTGCAGTGATGCAAACCAGGCATTTTCCCCTCCAAGTGGGTTTGTTGCAATGATGATGCAACATGGGTGGTAGCACCTTAAATTGCCCATGCTGCAATGATGCAAAAAATCCCCCAAACCAGCTGTGCTGCAATGATGCCCCAAACTGCAGCCTCTGAGGCAAAGCTAAATATGCCTTTGTGTCCCCTAAACATCTGATGCCGACCCAAAACAGCAGCTTGAATGAATACTCACTGTTGGTGAGCATCTGCAGGTCCTCAACAGAGGGTGGTGAGCCCTTCTTCTCGTAGGGAATCACCGTGTTCAGGTACTGCAGAAACAAAAGCCACCCCAAAACCCCACGCAGATTGTACAAAACCAGCTGCTTTTTGCACTGCCTTGAGACAAATCACCCCAATTTTGTGCAAAAAGAGAGTATTTCTAGAAAATTCCTGCAATTGCATTTGATTTGCAGGTATTTTGGGGAGTGCTGAAGTAACTGGGTGCTGCAAACTCCACCCAAATCCATCCCCCCTCAGGAAGGATTTTTTGGGGTGAAAACAGGTAATTTTTCCAAGAGGGATTATCAGGGTGTAGGGGACAGAGCAGTGTTGTAAAACTAAAAAACATTTTAAAAGGGGTTTGTGGGGGTGCAGGGGAATGGGGAGTGCAGGGAGGAGTGAAAACAAACAGATTGGGGCAATTTTGGGGGGGAAAAGGGCACCTGTTTCTCGTTGGTGGTAGGACCAAAAGTCTGGCGCAGGCCAGAGTGCAGGATGCTGGAGATGCCCTCCATGCTGAAGCGCTGGGGGGACAATGTCACCCTGTCACCTCCTGGGGACAGCGGCACCAGCATCCCCCACAACTCCCTGACTCCCACATCCACACCTTGCCCAGATGCCATCACCCTGCTCCATATCCACATCCCACATCTCTTTGTCCCCCTGCTCCAAGCCCCCCTGTCCCACATTCCCCTGTCCTTGCTCCATGACCTCCTGTGCTGTGTCCTTCCCATTCCCTGTCCCTCTGTCCCATCCTCTCACTATTCCCTTCCTATCCCATCCCTCACTGCCTTACCCCTATGTCCTTCTGCCCCACCCTGCCACTATTCCATCCCATCCCATCCCATCCCATCCCATCCCATCCCATCCCATCCCATCCCATCCCATCCCATCCCATCCCTCATTGCCCCCACGTCCCTCTACCCCATCTTGCCACTCTTCCCATCCCATCCCTCATCCCCTTGCCCCATCCTGTCCCCACATCCCCCCGCCTCCTCCTCTCCCTCCGAGGTCCCCGCACCCAGCACCTTGCGGGGCATGTGGCCGCCGCGCTCGGAGCGCGCCCCTTGCAGGCTCAGCCCCTTGTCCCTGCGGCGGCGCCGGGCGGCCTCTCGCTGCTCTCGCTGCTCGCCCTGCACGGCCAGCAGAGCCCCGATGAACGCCGTCTTCACCTCCTTCTCGAAGGCCAGCTCGTCCCTCCGTGCCAGCTGCGCCACCAGCTCCGCCGACAGCGCCCGGCTCGCCGCCTCCGCCCGGCCCGCGGCCGCCAGCAGCTCCCGCGCCGACAGCTGCCCCAGCCCTGCCCGCGGAGCACAGACCGGCTCGTGTCCGAGGGGACAGCCCTCGGCTGGGGGGTTGGAAGGCACGCACAGCCCATCTCGTCCCACCTCCCTGCCATGGGGCCGGGACAACTATCCCAGGGTGCTCCAACCCCGTCCAACCTGGCCACGGGCACTTCCAGGGATGGGGCAGTCAGAGCTGCTCTGGAAACCTTGTGGCCTCCCCATCCTCACAGGAAAGTTTCTTGCCCATGTCCCATCTATCTCTGCCCTCTGGCAGTGGGAAGCCATTCCCCCCATGTCACATCCCTCCATCCCTTGTCCCCAGTCCCTCTCCAGCTCTCCTGGAGCCCCTTTAGGCCCTGGCAGGGGCTCTGAGCTCTCCCTTTTCTTCCCCATGCTGAGCACCCCCAGCTCTCCCAGCCTGGCTCCAGAGCAGAGGCACCCCAGCCCTTGGGGCATCTCCGTGGCCTCCTCTGGACCCGCTGCAGCCAGTGCCATGCATGGGGAAACGAGGGAAAAGCCTGGTGCAGTATCAGTGACACCCCCAGAGCAGTCAGTGAAACGCACACTGCAACCATTAAAATGCATCTCGTGCTGAGCGAGATGTGCTCTGCATTTTCTGAGACACCAAGAGATAAACCCGTTGTGCAATTACTGATCCGCTCAGCGCCATAAACAACGTGCCCAGAGCAATTCAGGAACTTCCTGGCACCATTAGTGACATGCAAGGTGCACTCAGTGATACTCACAGTGCAATTAGTGACAGGCAGGGTGTGATTAGTGACATGTATGGTGCAACTAGTGACATGCATGGTGCAATTAGCGACATGTATGGTGCAATTATTGACATGCACGGTGCAATTAGTGACATGCACGGTGCAATTAGTGACATGGTGTGATTAGTAACCTGCACAGTGTGATAAAGAGCAGAGCAATTAGTGGAGAGCCTGGGCTTGTTGGTGACACAGCCCATGGCACTAGTGACAAATCTCACGTGCGTGGAACACCCCCATGCACAACACAAAGGCTCCTGGTGAACCCCACGTGCCTTTCCACACCAAAAGCCAGATCCCTGCGTTCTTCACAGTTTTTGCCAAAAGCCCTTCTGGCCAAGTCCCAAAGCACTGAGGCTTGGAGAGACTCAGTTGTCCAATTTGGTTGGAATTGTCCCCAGACAGTGACTGGCCTGGGCTTTGCTGGCCGTACCTTCGTGGGAGCAGTTGTTGTTGAAGGCAGGGGAGAAAGCATGCAGCTCCCGCAGCACGATGGGCTCCGTGCCCCCGCCACCACCTTTGCCTTCAGCATCAGCCTTGCCTTCTTCCTCCTCATCCTCCTCCTCCTCCTCCTCCTCTTCCTCCTCACCCTCAGGGTCAGCCTCGGGGTCAGGTGAACTCTGCATGAGCTCCTCCAGCTCCTCGATGACCTGCGGGGCACCAGTGACCTCCATGTGCACCTGCACCCTGCAGCCACACCTGCAGTTATCCTGCACATACACCCTGCAGCCATACCTGCAGCTGTCCTGCACCTGCACCCTGCCCTGCAGCCACACCTGCAGCTGTCCTGCACCTGCACCCACACCTGCAGCTGTTCCCTTCATCCTGCACCTGCATCCTCTATCTCCATCCTCCACCTGCAGCCTGCTCCCTCCATCCTCATTTGCATTCTGCATCCTGCACCTGCATCCTCCCCTTCATCCTGCATCTGCATTCTGCTCCCTTCACCCTGCATCAGCACCTGCATTCACATCCATCTGTACCCTGGGTCCCCTATTTGCATCCTGCATCTGCATCCCACATTTCCATCTACATCCAAATCCCACATTCCATGGGCACTGAGGACCTGCATCCACATCTGAATCTGCATCCTGCTCTCTGCACACAGCTCCTCCTCCTGCATCCTGTACTTGCACTTGCATTCTCTAGCCTGCATCCACACCCCACATCCCCCTCTCCACACCTCTACCCTGCATCCTGCACCCCACACCTGCACCTGCATCCACACCAGCATCCTGCAGCTCCATCCCACCTCTGCCCCCACACTTTGACCCTTCCTCCCATGGCACCCATTTAGTACAGGCCACCACGTGCACACAAATCCCACACTGGCACCCACCACCTGCACTTCTGTCTACATCCACATTCCAGGTCCTGCATGCCACATCCCAAGGTGATGGGATTTGGCTTTTTCTTGTGCTTTCAGCTCGTGGTCATGGGGCTGAGGTGGCCAAGGCTGGCTTTTGGAGGACATGCAGGGCTCCAGATGCCCATGAGGTACCTGCTCAGCTGTCAGCAGCGGCTCCTCGTTGATCCCAGAGTCCTGCTCACTCCTCTCAGTGAGCTCCTCTTCCTCTTCCTCCTCCTCCTCCTCCTTCCCACCGAGCTGCAGGAGACACAGGCTGGGCAGCCCTGGTGGCACCACTGGCCTGGGCCTGGCATGGGGGAGCCACCAGGGAACCCTGGCTCAGGGGGACATGGGGGTGGCACAGGGAGACACTGGGTGGGGACGTGCTGGATTGAGGGCATCACATGGAGATGTTGGATTGGGATGTTGGATGGGCTCTGGACTGGGACACTGGACACAATGGAAGCACTGGAGGGGGAGGTGTTGCCAGAAGATGGATGGAGAGTTGCAGATTGGACTAAGGAGATGACAGGGAGAAGCCCAGGTCTGCTGGATGGAGGTGTTGGATGGGGAGTGGGGCTGGACACGCTCGGTGGAGATGCTGGGAATGCTGGATGGGGACATGGCAGAGAGGAACACCACCAGGGAATGGATGGATGGAGATGTTGGGTGAGGAGGCATCTTCTTTTTTCCCCACCTTTCACTATCTTTTCACCTTTTTGGCAGAAAAGAACCCAAGGAAGTTATCTTCTCTTCCCCCTTTAGCAAGAGGCCGTTACATCCAAATGGGTTAAATTCCGTGGATATTGGGACATTTTTATAACCCCAAAAGCAGCAATTGACAGCACAAACTCACTACAAACACATTTCCTACCCCAAAAACACCCACCCCACCCGTGACACAGGGGCAAACTGCCAAAGACTGGATGCTAAAACGAGTAGTTTAGCAGTGTCATGATGGTCACTGAGCCTTGGAGTTGATTGACAGCTGTCAATCACTGCCAGGGAAGCGTGTGGGGACAGGGGTGCCACAGCCGTACCTGGGGGTCGGTGCCATCAAGGGCCTCGGTCCCAGGGAGCTGCCACGGCCGGGGGGAGCTCCGGGGGGCAAAGCCATCAGTCAGAGCATCCCAGACCCTGCAGGGAGGCAGGTGGTGAGTGCTGACCATCTCAGAGAGACATCCCAAAAACGGCATGCCAAAATGCCACAAAACATCCCAAAGTACAGCCCTGAAACATCCTGAAAATGACCTCCAAAATCCCAAAACAGACACCTGAAACATCCCAAAACATCTCAAATAATATCCTAGAAAACCCCAAATGCTGTCCTAAGAAAACCACAAATGCTGTAAGACCCCAAATGCTATCCTAGAAGATCCCAAATGCTATCCTAGAAAACCCCAAATGCTGTCCTAGAAGACCCCAAATGCTGTCCTAGAAGACCCCAAAGCTTCTCAAAATAGCATCATGAAATAACTGCCCTGAAATGCCCTCTAAATGTCATTTTGAAATGCTGCTATCAAAACACTCCAAAAGGCCACAGCAGTGTACCAAAATGTCTCTAGATGTCCCCAAATGCCACTCAAAAACATCACCATGATGCCTTGAAGTGACCCAAAAATTATCTTAAAGCAGCCTCAAAGCCACAAGACTCTGAAAGGCCTCAAAACAGCTCAAAATGCTGCCCTGGAACACTCCAAACTGTCCCCAAATGTTCTTCTGAAATGCCCCCAAAATGCCCTTAAAGGTCCCAAATCTCCAAAATGTCACCCTGTCATGTTCCAAACAGTCAACCCCCTCACTGAAATACCCCAGAGACCCCAAAATGTCACTTTTTAACCCCCCAGAAATACCCTAAAATGCTTTCCCAAATAACTGACCAAAAGAGGAGAAAATAGAGAAGGAAAAGGAGGGGAAGGAGGGAAAAATGAAAGGGGGAAAACAGGAGAAAAGAGAAAAAAGGGCTAAAGAAGAAGATGGAAAAAGGGGCAAAAAGGGGAAGAAGTGGAGGAAGGAAAATCTGGGTAAAAGGGGGGAAATGGAAGAAAAAATGAGAAAGAAGGTAAAGAAGGAAAATGGTGGGAAATGGAGAAAGAGGAATAAAAGGGGAAGAAAGGGAAAGGGGAGAAAATAGGGAATAGGAAAAGAAGGAAAATGGCCAAAAGAGAGAAAAAAACCAGGAGAAAATGGAAATGAGGAAAAAGAGAAAATGCTCTCTTTTTTTTTGCCATCTTCTGTCTTTCTCCTCCATTTTTTCCCTTTTCTCCACTTTCCCTGCCATTTTCTCCATTTCCCCCCCCATTCTCCCTTATTTCTTACATTTTCTCCCCATCTCAGGCAAACCCCCCCATTTTCCCACCAGAATGGTGGGTTCGGTCCAAAGTGGTGCCACATCCAAATCCTGAAAATCACCCCAAACCCATTTTCCCCCTTTCCAACTCCAAAACTGCTCATTTTTGGGATTTATTATATTTCTCTCCTCACCAGGGCTGAATTCCCCTTGGAATTACAGATTGCAAAAATTAACATAGAAAAATGTGGATGCCAAATCTTAAATACTTATTTTTTAACAAAGCACAGCAAATTAGTAATTATCCCCCCCCCTAAATTTGCTTTTTATTTATTTTTTTGTTCTTAAAGGACCAGCACCCCACAGAGGCAGGCTGAGACCAGCAGTGATTTCTGAGTTAATTATGGCAAGAAATGGTTAAAAACTCTGGAAATTCAGTGCCTGTGAGGCTGTAGCCCCTCCCCCAGTCTGCACACAGGGCTCATTCAAAGAAGACTAAAAAAAAAGCCCTGTTTTGCCCAAAGTGACCCAAAAAAAGACACAATAAGTGGCACAAAGCGGCGACAGCACGGCAGCCCCGGCACGCAGCCAAGCTGCATTTTGCTCTGAAAAAACCATGAATTCAACCAATTGCAAAAATCAATTCAGCCTCAGTGGGTTTGGGGCAAAAAAAAACCAAACAGAAACCAACAAAACCGACAGATCTGGGGCTTTTTGGGTTGAAAGCAACCCCTTAGTTTGGTGGAAGTAAGGGTTAGTAATTTTGGAATAATCCTGATTAAACACACAAAAAATCCACTAGAAATGTGATTGTGTGTAATCATCATGAGGAAAAAGCCCAAGGATTTGCAGGAAAAAATGGCATTTTGTAACAAACCAAGGTTTTTAATGAAACTGTCGAATTTAACACAAAAGGCACAGGAATATTTGGGGGAGCCTAGAGGGGAATTTCACCTTAGGGAATTTGGCCATCCCCTAGCATGGTACAGAGGGGGTGGCTGAACTCTACTCACACCTTACTCAAGGTTTATGCTCAGCCCCTGGGGCTTTCCTTGCACAGACAGAGCTGTGGCCCCCTGCAATGTGGTACGGGACATGCTGCTCGTCCTCCTCATAGGCTGCTACTCCAAGGATCCCACACAGCTACTCCAAGGGTCCCACACAGCTACTCCAAGGTGCTGTAGGGTCACAGCACAGCCCAGGCATGGATTTGCATGATGGACTCACGGAAGAGTGCAAGGAGGTGCAACAAGCCCTGGAGGGGTGTTACTCATAGGATACTACACCACTACTCTGCAGTGCCACACAATCATGCTGTGAGCAGCACTGTACACTGGGAAAGGGGAGTATCTCACCACCATGACAGGATGCATGAAGGCCTGAGGGTGTCCTACTTATAGGATGCTACACAGCTACTCGAAAGATACTCCCCAGCTATTCCACACTGCTGTGTGACCGTGCTGTGGTGCAAGGGGCTGAGCATGCAGACCCTTCCTCACAGGATACTACAGCGCTACTCCTGACACGGAGCATGGCCACGCTGCAGCGCTGGGAGTTACCCTGGGCTGGGGGGGTTCAGGGTTTGCAGAATGGCCCCAGGAGCAGGGGGGCCTTACTCACTCCTCATCCTGCAGGCGTTCCTCCTCCTCCTGCGCCTGGAGCCGCCCCCGCACGGGGGCCAGGCCCTCGGTGGCGGCGTCGTAGTTGCGGAAGCACACGGTGAGCTTCTCATCAAACTCCTGCACCAGGTCCTCCATCGACTTGAAGCTCATCATCTCGGCCGAGAAGCTCTCCAGCTCGGCCAGCGCCGGGTCCGCAGCGCGCTGCAGGGACCCCCCATCGTCCCCGGACCCCTCCTCAAACTCCTCCTCCAGACTGACCAGGGGCGCCTCCATCCTCCTCAACACCGATGTGCTGCCTTAGCTGCAGGGACAGCGTGCCCGTGAGGCACCAGGCTACTAACAGCTTACAACACCCAGCCCTCCGTTCCCTTGGCTGCTGCTGCACTCACTGAAACCCTTCTTCCAGGGCTGTTACACAACCAGCAGGATCTCTGTAGTATCCTGGCAGTATCCCAACAAGATGTACTCCCTTCAGAAGAAATATTCTGATATTGTGGCACTGCTCTGATAGCAATTTCCTAGTTGTAACAAAGTGCTGGTAGAGCTCCAAGCAGCTTAGTGCTACCCTGATAGTATTGTAAAAAATGTCATAGCACTAGCTGCTTCCCTGAAGTGGTAGTATCTTAGGTGTATCCTTGTACTAAGCAAGTGGCCTGAAAGGATCAGTAATGTGCTGACAGAGTCCCAAAAATGGGAATGTTGCCCTGGTGTATCTTACCAGCATCTTTTCTAGTGTCCTTGTAGCATCTTGGAATTATCCTACAGATACTTTAGGATAAAAATGCACTTTTATCCTGAGAGTATCTTACTGGAAACTGGCTCCTGCACCTCAGAGCTTTGTGATAACATCCTGGTACTATCAGTAGTACCAGTACTGTTGTGTCCTAGTAAAGACCCTGTAGCATCTTTGTAGTGCCTCATTAGCAATGTGATACTCTGGAGTATCCAGGATGTTACCCTGATAATACTCAGCAGCATCCTGATAGTACCTTTGTGCTACACTGAGAGTATCCTAGTAGCAGCTCAGCATTGAGTAGCTCAGCATTGTCCTGGTGCTGTAGTAGCAGAGGCAGGAATATCCTGATTCTATGTCTGGAGCATCCCAACAGCATCCTGGTGCCCTGATAGTATCACAGTAGTAGATAATGAGTATCCTGGTAGGATCCTAATGGTGGTGTAATGGGATACAGTTATTACCCTCAGAGTGTGTTGGTGTTTTCTTACTACCACATAACTACACTCAAAGCAACCTGAACATATCCTGAGAGGAACCTTGTGTGAGCTGCTCCAGTGGCACCTTCATATGAGTACCCCAGTATCAGCTCTGGAAATATCTTAGCCTGATAGTACCTTAGTGGAGCTCTTTGCAGCATCCCAGTAGCATCTACATGGTATCCTAAGAGTAGCTTAGTGCCACTCTGGAAGTGCCTTACTGCTCTATGTACACATTCTAGTAAACTCATAGCATCTCAGTAGTATCCTGAGAGCATCTCAGCTGTGTCTTGACAGTATTTCACTACTCCCTCAGGAGAATATCCCAGTAGCATCCTAGCAGTAGCCTCAGAGGAAGCAAACAGTAACTCAGTAGTAAGCCAGGAGCAGCCCAGTACAGGTGTTGGTACCCCAGCTCATTCCCCCAGCCCTGGTGATGCTTCCCTGGGGAGGGGAGCACAAACATCACAGGAAAACCTGCCCTGAGCAAGGTTTTGAGTGAGTTTTGCAGCCGTGTGCAGCACAGGCACACCCCCATGCATGTGTGCCCCCACACGCCTGCAGCACACACAGAGCACACCTGCAGGTGAGCCCGTCCCTGCACGTACCTGCAGCACACACACAGCAGTGCACACATGCATGGAGTGTCTGTGGACAGATGCATGCGTGCTGCAGTGCTGCACCTGTGCTGGGCTGCACACACACACACACACACTGCACACACACACACACACACTCACCCCCACGTGCCCCAGTGCATGCACACCCTGTCCCATGCGAGTCTGCAGGCACACCTGTGCACTCATGCATCCCCACAGAGGGTCCATGTGTGCCCTGCCATGCACTCATGCATCCCCACGGCAGTGCTGTGCATGCACACACACACACACTGCACCCCTGTGCAGGCCTGCATCCTCTCACACACTTGTGCATTCCCACACACACACCACGGGCCCCACCGTGCTTGCTGCACACACAACTGCACATACACACACCTGCAGACACGCCTGCACACACACACACACCTGCACACACACATCTGCACGGCACACATCTGCACGGCACACATCTGCACGCACGCATCCCTTGCACACACATGCACATTCACACACACACAATCACACACACATCCCTTGCACACATACATACATACACACACACACACTCACACAATCACACACACG
>NC_031792.1:4868627-4871624 GCF_001522545.3 Parus major | reverse complement strand
CACCCACCTGCAGCCCCGCATCCTCCGCGCCGCGCCGGGGGGTGCTGCGCGCGCACTGCGCAGGCGCGGGGGAGGACTGGTGACGTCACCGGGAAGGGGGATGCGGATGGTGGTCAAGGAAGCCGTGACGTCATCCCTCATCCCGGGGGGGGCTCCATCCTTTTCCCGATCCCTAAAAATCCCTTTAAACCCCGGCCGTGTCCATCCATTCATCTTTACACGCGGGTCTGCGCGTGTCCGTGACGCTGGGGGACAAAGGAAAGAGTAACTGAAACCATGGAAGCGACAATAGGAATTTATAGCTAGGAAATGTTAAAAAAATGACAAAAAGGTCAAGTCATGTAGCTCATTTTTTTTTCTTTTCGAAAATAAAGCAATTAAAATTATTAAATAAAAATAAAGGGAAGTACAAAATAAAAAAAGTATTTTTTCCTCTCAAAAATAAAATGTTGATCACAAGAAATGAGTAGCTTTTTACAATAATTTTTTTCAGCTTTAATTTTTAAAATTTATTAACAACTTAAACAATTGTTTTGGACGAATGTTGTCGTGTAGGCTGTGTAATTTTTTTTTTTTTCTTTTTGAAATCTGGGTTTAATTCAGAGCCCAGTGGAATCTCTGGGTTTAAGCTCATTTTCCCAGGTCTTGATAGGTTCTGCTACCTGCAGCTGCCTGCTCCCTCTCCGTGCTGGTTTTCCATGCAGCAGGGCAGGAGAAGGGTTTCTCCTCTGGCACTTAGCACATAAGTTGCTCATATTAAGGAAAAAAACCTCAAAAGAGTCTGTGAAATGGTTGTTGTTAAGTTTAATGAGCGTTTGCCAAGTCCTGGCAGGAGCATCACATGCTTTGGCACAGTGCCGAAGAAATCCTCGAATCCCAGAACGGTTTGGGCTGGAAAGGACCCTAAAGCTCATTTAGAGCTCAGGACTTGGACCAAGTTGCTCCAAGCCCCATCAGACCTGGACCTGAACACTCCAAGGAATGGAGAAGCCACAGTTTCTATGGGATACCAGTGCCAGGGCCTCAGCAGCCTCCCAGGGAAGGATTTCTCCCCAGTATCCCACCCATCCTGCCACTGAGCTGACAATGCTCCCCCCGGCCGCTCCTCTTGGCCATCACCTGTTCCAGCACAGCCTTGCCCATCTCCTGCTGCTCCCCAGCTCCTTCAGCTCCTGATTAACCTCCTGCAGCAGGGATTTGGACAGTGAGGTGGGAGCACGGGCAGGCTGAGTGTCCTTGGGGCCACTCAGGTGTCCCTCACCCCAAAAGCTGATGCTCTGCAGCCCAGCAGGGTTTGTGGGTGACACCCAGGGACTGGGCAAGGGAGCTGGGCAGAGAGGCCTCGTTCTCCATCCCCAGGGTCATCATTCCCCAGTCTCCCACCCCAGCCTGGGGCTGCAATCACCGGGATGAACTCTGAGACAGCAGCACAACAGGCTGGGAGCAATCATGGGGACCCTGGAGTGTCACAAATTCCACGTCCAGGGGTTGAATGAACCAGCCAGAGAAATGTTCCTGGACCTGGAGCTCATCAGAGGGGTGAAGAGTGGAGGCATTTGGGCAGCACCATCACTGTGCTCCATGTCCTGAGTCCTGGGAGCTCCTCCCAGCCCTGCACGGAGCTCCTCAGGGTGACAAAAATGCCACCAAATGTCCAAAATGTCCCCAGATGGCTGAAACTTCATGGGGGAAGTGTTAAAACAAAAAAAATAAATTCCAAGCTCTGTAAATATGGATGAGAGGAGTTGAAATAGAGAGAAAAAAAAATCTCCTTTTTACATATATTGAATATATATATAGATAGATATTGAATATATATATGGTTATTGAAAAAATATATATGGATATTGAAAATATATATATGGATATTGAATATATATGGATATTGAATATATATGGATATTGAAAAAAAATATATATATGGATATTGGATATATATATGGATATTGAATATATATATGGATATTGAATATATATATGAATATTGAAAAAATATATATGGATATTGAATATATATATAGATATCGAAAAAATATATATGGATATTGAATATATATATGGATATTGAATATATATATACAGATATTGAATATATATATGGATATTGAAAATATATANAAAATATATATGGATATTGAATATATATATGGATATTGAATATATATATACAGATATTGAATATATATATGGATATTGAAAATATATAAATGGATATTGAATATATATGGATATTGAATATATATATATATGGATATAAATTGATTTCAAACTGAAAACTCGTATATACTTGTGCAGGTTTTGCTGTTTTTAACACGAAGGACTTTATGATATAAGAAGCTGAATAGAGAGACAGAGGGTGTCTAAATAGAGATTGTATGCAAGCAGACAATGAAAGAAATGTAAGCAGATTTTTAAGTAAAAATAGAGATGTCTGAAATGATCAGAGATCAAAATACAAAAATCTCAACAGATAGCCTATGTAGAAGTGCTATATGTACTAATATGTGTAAATAGATTTAATAGTAGATAGATGTGTAAGTATAAATATATATTCTATATAAGAGTAAATAGTCTAAATAGATGACTGTAAATATATAAAATGGGGAAGAGGGAGGTGAGGAGAGTAACTAAACAGTTTTGGGGGGAAAACTCCCATTTTGGGGCTCCTGAAAAAGCCAAATCCTTTTCTGGCTTTTCACAGCCAGAAAGCAAAACCTCCCCACATTCCCAAAACGCAAAAACAAAAAAGCAAAAACCACTTTAAGTTGTGGGAAAGCACTGGAAAACCTCCAGACTGTGATGGAAAACGAACCTCCAGCATTTTTATATTATGGAAAAGATAAAAACCACAGACAGCTCCGAACGCTGCACTTTGGGGTGAAATCCCGAGAGTTTGGGGTCCCGGCTGTGGATGAGCCAGGCTGGGGCTGTGACTCCCGCTGGGGCCATCCCCGGGAAGGAACCGCTGTCCCTTCCCGCGTGTGTGTCACCTCCCCG
>NC_031792.1:4839824-4867621 GCF_001522545.3 Parus major | reverse complement strand
CCCGGGAATGGTCCGGCGGCGGCAGCAGCCGCTGAGCGGTCCCCGGGCTGTGCTGCGGCGTCTCCGTGTGGCTCCGGACCCGGGCCGGCGGCCGGGACAGGTGGGACCGGACGGGCACAGGTGGGGCAGGAAGAGGCGGACATTCCCCGGGGCTGGCGGTGGGACCATGTCCGTGTTGCCGGAGCTCCCGGGACTTGTCCCAGGATTTGTCCGTCCCCTCTCTGGGACCCCGCTGGTGCTCGGGCCGAGCGCTGCGAGCTGCAGGCGGAGAAAAGAAAGCCTGGAGTCCTTACGGCTCCCGGGAGCACCGAAACCCAGAGCTGCAGTGACAGAGCGCTGCTGCCTTTTCTCTGTCCTCGTTCGGCCCTTTTCCCTCTCCTTTCCAGCGCCGCTGCATTTTCTCTTTTCTCCCCTGGATCGGCTCTTTCCATTTCGCCCTGACCTGTCAAGAGATCCCCCCTCGCTCTGCCCGTGGCACTTTTCTCATTGTGTTTCTCAGATAGCAATTTTGGATTCTTCCCTGTTTGTCCTGGAGATCCTCGGTATTTCTGCTGTGTCTTTGTGCCTCTTATCACTGTTGATCCAAGTCTTCTTCTGCTTGTCACGAGGGAATTTCACCATCTTTCTTTATCCTTTACCCTCATCTCTCACTTTGAATTCCCTCTCCTCTGCTCTGTCACCCTTTTTTGTGCTTCTGCACAAAAAGAAGTCCCAGCGTTTCTCCTGGGCTTTCATGTGGAAAAAAACCCTTCAAAATCAAGGGGGAAATTGGGAAATGAGAGGGAAAATCTTGGAAAGGGAGGGGAAAACTTAAGAGACAAAGTGGAGAAATGTGGAAATGAAGGGGAAAAACTTGAAGGAGAAAAAAGAAATGAAATAAAAGGAACGTTGGAAATAAAAAGTGGAAAATCTTGGAAATAAAGTGGAGGATTTGGAAATAAAAAGGGGAAAGCTAAGGAATTGGAACACTAGAAAATAAAGGGTAAAACTAGGAAAGAAGGTGTAAAATTTGTAAATAAAAGGGGAAATGGGAATTAGAGGGGAAAAAAATGGAAAATGAAGAACAAAACTGGGAAGGAGGATAAAACTGGTCAATAAACTTTATAGGGAAAATAAAGTAGAAAGCCTTGGAAACAAAGTGGAAAAAGTTGGAAATAAAGAGTGGTGCCAGGAAAACCAGCTCCTCACCTGAAGGAGCTGCTGGATGGCACAAGGATCCCCCAACTTCCCTGCAGAAATGGGGATGGAAATGCTGGAGAAGGTTTTCCTCTGCACAGGAACCAGGGTGATGATGTCTTGCAAACATGAAACAAGACCAGGCATGTGTTTAAACCCAAGCCTTAACACAAAACAATCTCACTTTGGATTCTTAGGATACTTTCCATCAAGAATTTTTATTAAAAATAAACAAAATAATCCATTTTCCCACATTTTGGGTCCCTGAAGTTTTCAGCATGCTGCAGCTCAATGCCCACAGCGTGGGGCGTGGGGAGTGCTGCTGCTCCAGGGTGTGATGGGGTGGCAGGATGGGGGTGGCAGTGGGGTTTGTGGGCTGGTGGCCTTGGCCCCTGGCCACTCCCCAGGACACAGGAGGCTGGGCTGGGGAGCAGGGTGAGCATGGTAGGGCCTGGCTGCTTCATCTGCAGGATGATCCTCTGCGGCACCTGGAGAGGCTGAAAAACAAGGCAGGAAATGAGAACACGCCCTAAATCTGGTGCTTTTTAACCCACAAACTGCCTGAGGTTGGGGTGAATGTGTGAGGAGGGAGGGACTCCCTGGCCCTGCCACTGGAGGGTACAAGGAAGGACAAAAAGGGTCAGATTTGAGGATCTTCAAGGGTTTTCCCAACTTAAGGAGTCCAGGATTTGAAAAAGGTGCTGCAGACATGCCCCTCTCAGGGTCTGAACCCCAGAAATGGGGGTGTGTGCCCTGAGCCCACTAATGAGGTGTCTACAGAGGGAGGTGAAGATTGAGCCAAATAAAAGCTCAAGTATTGGGATCATTTCCCTTATTCCTCTTCCCCTTTCCCAGATGAAAGAACTAAAGAAACAGGACTAAAGTAATAGAACCAAAAATGAAAAGAACTAGCAAATTTGAAATTTATAGGAATTTAAAGAAAGAGAAACTGGACTAAACTAAAAAATACAGAGCTAAAACCCTTCACAGAAGGGTTTGGAGAGGATGGAAGCGATGAGGGGCTGCACTTGCCTGCGGCAGGAACACGACCTGCTGCGCTGGGAGGGCGGTGGCCATCACCTGCTGTCCCCCCAGGTGTCCCACGGCCGGCTGGAGGCTGGGGAAGGGCCCGAGGTGCTGCACCAAGGGCTGGAGGAGCGGCTGCTGGGCCCCAGCTCCGGGGAAGATCCGTGGGATGCTGTGGGAAGCCACGGGGAGCTGGTCCCGCTTGGCCTCGGCTTCCAGCAGCTGCTCGGTGATGCCTGCTGCCCACAGACACTGCTGGAGGAGGTCACCACCACCCCACCGGCAGCCCCCGGCCTCAGGCACCACCAACACCGGCTGCACCACGCTCACAGAGGGCTCCCACACCTGGGAAAGGGATGGCTGAAAAAAGAGATTCACTTAATAAATTATAAAAAGTTTAATATAAGACAATTTGGAGACAAAGGAAATAAAGCAAAGGGTTAAAACAGCCAGGTGCCTTGGTGCATTGCCAAGAACACACCTGGTATCTTGGGAACACTCTTTTTATCCCCTCCTGCTGTGAGGGTTTAATGCATATTCCAACTTTTCAAGATGTATTTAGCATGTCCCCTCCCTGGTTCTGCCTATTTAGAACATGCTCTGTATGGTTTTTATTTCTGCTGTTCAGCATTGTTTTTGCTGGTCATCGTTATTCTTGCTGATGAGCATTATTTTGAGTTTGGTTTCTTTTCTTCTGCAAATGGTCAGTGTTGATAACAGTCTGAGCCCCTCATCCTGCCCTGGTGACAGCTGGGCTCCACATCCGTCCTTCCACTGCTTCCACCTGCCTGGTCCTGGCTGCTGATAACAGCCTGCTTTCCTTTGTCCTTCCACTGATATCAGCTTGGGCCACACTGTCTTTGCCCTCTGGGGTTTCCTTGCTTTGTACTACGAGATTCCTTTAAGCTTAAAACTTGTTAGCAAGAAAAAAATGTACATATATAGCCAGAAGGTATTTAACATATAATATTCATTCTAATACTTGCAAAAGCCAATATCACAATAAAGATTTATAACAGGTGGAAAACACACCCGGGGAGATGAGGATGGTGGGAATGAAAGGCTCTCCAAGGAGTGATTTAGAAAAGGCCTTGGCCAGGGCCTTCAAACAAAGGCACTGGTGTGATGCCTTTTGGGTTTACCTAAACACAGAGGCCAGGCAAAATTAAGGGAATAAAAAGCAGTTTATTTCTATTTATTGAAGGGCCTTCAGGTGCATTTAGGGCAGACAAAGCCCCCCAGGTGCTGCACCCAAAAATGGACCACAGGTTTCCCACTTTTCTAAGTTTGTTCCATTTGCACATTGGGGGTTCATCTCCCAATTCCAGCTGCAGGGAATGAAGGAATTTCCCCCAAGTTTGCTGCCCCCAACTCCCTTTTGTTTCCATCTCTGGGGCCTGAGGCAGTGAGGTGTCCTTGATTGCCAGGCCTGGAGAGGAATTGTTGTGTCTGCCCAAAGTGGGGAAGCAGCAGCTCCCAGTGTGTGTGGAGTTTGGAGTTCTGCACTGAGGAATGGCAGGGTTACAAATATATGAAAAATATAAAAGCCAAAATCCCAAGGCATCAGCTGCACCCTCTGTGCTGAGAAAGCAGCATGGTCAATCTGAAATTCCCAATATTTATTTGGTGCAGAATTTTAAAAATGGGGAATAAAAAGAGGGTGCAGCAGCGAGGGGCAGCCCCAGAAAGCTCCAAGCTCTCCCCAGCACTTGGACAGCAGCTCTGCCTGTTCCCAGTTTTGGCTCAAAACACCCCAGAATCCCTGGCTGTACTGCATGAGCAGCAGCAGGAACTCAGACCTAAAAAGATCCTGACCTTTGGGGAGGTTTGATATAGAAATCCAGGTTTTCTTTAAAGAAATTGTGTTTTCTTTAAAGAAGTTGTGTGGGTTTGGGGAGGGAGCTGAGTTGTTGCTCACCATGCTGGATCCAGGCACAAAATTGTTCAAGGCCTGTGGATTGCTGCAAAAAACAGAAAAAAGGTTTAAGGAGACAGTGCCAACACCTAATTAACAAATTAATGTTAATAAATGCTACAACTGATGATGGGCACACACTTATGGTCCAAGAATTATGTTTTTTTTACCAATTTAAAGCATGAAGTGAGTTCTCAGAGACCAGTTTTTGCCTTCTATATCACTCACACCCTTTATTCTCCTTTCCCCCATAATGGTACAAATCAACCATTATTGAGAGTTTCATGAGCAGAACAAGAAACGAACCATTCAGCAAAATATTGTCTGGGCAGCAAACAGAGCCCTAAATGCCACAGCTCTGGGTGAAATGACTGAAAAGTGGGGTTTATTCCTATTCCATCATTTATTCTCTATACTACTGGGGTGTTTCCAGGCTTTTGGAGGATGTTTTCCACCCATCTCAGGACTGTTCAGCCCTTTTGGAGACACCTCAGGTGGGTTTTGGCTCTGGAAGACCCAAGCCCAGCACCAGAGAAGCCCTGATGGAGATTGAGGGTGGTGGAATCCCCTCTCCCACCCCAAATTTGTGGGACTTACTAAAGGACATCTGGCACTCCCCAGCTGCTGCTGGCACCTCTGTCAGCTGCCAAGAACAGAGAGAGAATGGAATGTCAGGAGAGCTGGGGCTGGTGGTGGTGATGATGATGGTGACCAGACCAGCAGACACCTCAAGAGGAGGATCCAGTACTCTGAGGGCCACCAGCCCACAACCAGGAACCTGGAGAAGTTCCTGGGTGGTTCCTTGTCTGCCCACCAGGAGGATTTCACTCTGAGTTCTCCCAGCAGGAGCTCACATTTCACTCTGAAGCCCAAACCAGCAGGTTTTTGGCTCATTTTCACCTTGCCAAGGGACACTGGTGCCTTGCTGGCTGTGCCTGGTGTGAGATGGTTCTGGAGATCCTGAACACCAGGAGCACCTGGAGCCAGATGCTGCCAAAGCTTGGCAAGAACTCACCTTTAACATCACTGATTTATGCACTTTTATCCCTAAAATTCCACTGTGGCAAAATGGATTTGGAAGGATTTGAGGATTTTCTGATAATAACCTGGAACCCTCCTCCTAAACCCCTTTTGATGAGGGGGTTTCCCTTATGGGGAAGTGTATTTTTGGGGTTTTCCCTCTTTTCCTCAGACCTGAGCTGGATTTGGGGGTGCAGCACTATGAAACTACAAATAAAAATCAAAGAAAACAAGAAAGCAAGCATTGATTACAACAATAAAGACAAAAATATCTTCTGCTATCACCCCCAAACCCATTATTTATGAGGATTTCCCCCCTTGCCATTCCCTGGTGGGGGGATATTGCATAAAGATGTTTATGTGGATGCCTGTGATAGGACCTGACTGAACTGAAGGCAGTGACCACAGCCATGAGGGATGGCAGCCCCTGACCTTGGGAGTGCTCCATGGAGGCTCAGGAATCACACTGGGCAGCACAAGGGTGAAATACTCTTCAATTAGACCCAAAATATTCCATCTTATTATCACTGATTCCAAACAAGCACAGCTCTCACTAATTAAGGCGCAGGAGCGAACACCAAGGCCTGAAAATAACCATCAGAGAAGCCCCTGCAGAGCTCAGAGTAAACATAAATACCTGATATTCCTTAAATAAAAGTGCTTACTTTGATGTGGGGGGTTCAGGGAAAAAATGATGTGGCACGGGCGGCACCTGGCCATGGCTGAGGACAAAATTCCCTCTCTGGCACGTTGGCATTTCCAAGAGCCACCTGCTTGTGTCACAGGGCAGCACCAGCAGGTCCCAGGGCCAGCTTCTGTTGTTGGCAACCAGGTCAACGTTCCTTGTGGCCACCGAGTTCTGTTGCCATGGGAGAGGAGCTGAGTGATGCTCTGTGCCCCAGCTGAGAGCTGGAGCAAATCAAACTGCTCCAAAGTCAACCAGAAGCTGAAGAATAAAAGATTTGATGTGTTTTCTCCTGATGTCATAACCAAAATGTGACAATAACACCCCAGGGAGTGATGAAATGCTGCCTCAAATGGCTCCTTCTCACCCCTTTCTGACCCAAAGAATATTTTGGATTGGTTTCAGTGAAAACTGCAATTCTCTGGAGCCACACTGAGTGTCCCTCATCTTGCAGCTTCCCTTGCACCCTCCCTCCACCTCCAGCATTCAGAATTTAGCAGCTTTTAATTAATTTTTACCCCTAAAAACACACTTCACAGGGTGACAAGAGTTTGAAGATTAAATTATTGGGAGAGTTAAATTGTTTCTGAGGTGGGAAGTGGAGGAAAAACATTTTTAACTTCATGGTGTGAGATAAAGTGATGAAGAAATGGGCATTTTTATGATTTAGCTTCATAAGAGCTGGATGAAATTGCTTTTTTTACAAAAATGTGGATTGTCCTGGGCCTCTACAGAGGACTTAATGTTTCTGAAACACTTTAATCCTCATGTTGTTCTATGAGGAGTGAAGCTGAAAACCTGTGAGCTGAGAGACACCTGGGGGAATGAATTAACTTGAAAAAACGAAATAAAAGTCAAATGAAGCCCTTCCAACCAACTTCCATGGCCAAACTGCATTTATAAGATGATTGCCACCCTGAAGCCCTGCCCAAGGGGGATATTTTGGAGTATTTGGTTGTGAGATGAGGAAACAATGGGATTCTGCATAGGGACCATATGAGAATGATGCCAAAATCCTGGATTTATTGCCACAACTGGCCTTCCATGGCACTTCACACCTTGTTAAAGTAAAACCTGGTCAATGGAGCACTTGAAAAACACACTGGGATCCACAGGGAAACATTCTCAGAGAAACCATCTCAATGCAGCTTGCTAATTACCACCAGCTTGCTAATTAAATCCATATCCATACATATAAAGCAGCGCTGCTTAATTAATTAATTCTAATAAATATTCAGAAGTTTTGAGCCTGCTGGGGGGTGTTTTGAACAAATCCTGCCCTGATTCTTGTCCCCAGATTTATTTGTAGTCTTTGATGTCGTTGATTTGAAGGATTTGGGGCCATCTCAACACACGTGAGGTGACCTCAGGTAGTTTTGGGATAATCTGCAGCTCTGAACGCAGAAATGGAAAGGCAGAATAAAACAAAAAGTGTGAGGAAAGGGAATGGGTGGAGCAAAAGGGAAATTGGGGTGAAGAAGGGAGCAAGAAGGGAAGGAGGGAAAAGGCAGTGGGGGAAAATGGAGTGGGAAGAATAGCAAAGGGGGTCAGTGTAGATGTTTTTATTAATGGTGTTTTTACTTGCTGTTCTTGTTCTATTTTGATGTTTTGGGAATGTTGTTGAAGAACTGTGGAGATATTTGTGGAGTTTTACTTTTTTCATGCAAAGGTCTTTGACAAATTACAAAAAAAAAAGGGGGGGGGGAAATAATGGAGAAAAAAAATCTCTTTTTCCTCCTTGTTTCACTCAAGCACTGCTGGGTTCTGCTGAGCATCTGCCCTGGAGCAAAGGAGATCTCCCCAGCTCCAGGGGATGGGAACTCTCACCTTTCCCAGCCCCCTGAGCATCCCCAGGGACAGAGATCTCCCTCCAGCCTGCCTGGGGCTGCTTCAGCTCAGTGCTTTTCCTTGATTTTCCTCCCCAGCTCCCTGGGGCAGGGAGTGGGTCCCTCCCTGGGATGGTGGGGCTGGAATGGGGATTTTTTACTATGGCTGTAAACTTTGGAGTGAAATAAAGGCAGAACCTTTAATTTAGAGCTCTGCCAGCCCCACTTCAGCTTTGCTGTCCTCTCTGTGGGTACCTCAGGGGAGCCACTTCACCAGAAGTGGGGTGGGGACATGGGTAGGGGAAGAAAGGCTGGGGAAGAAAAACGAACAATTAAAACCCCTTTTGCTCATCAGCCCATCCCAACCCCACTGCCAGCTGCTCCTGGAGAGGTCATTCCCCCCTTGTCCTCACCCAGCATGGACAGCCTGGCTGCTGGCACTGCAGGCCTTCCACCCTCTGCTTCCTCAGCTCACACTCAGCACCAGCTGCTGGGACTGCTGAGATCAATAAACCCAGAAAAAAATCTCTGCTGCTGATTTCACTGACTCTTTTTGAGGCTTTTCTTTTTAGTCAAACACGCCACAAACTTTGCAGAATTGTGGCCACACTGAGGTGATGCCCCAGGGATGCATTTCCTTGTGGACCAAGTGTCACAGACTCCTCCAGAACATCTCCCTCTCTGCCCCACAGAAGTTATTTATGGTGTTGTCACAGAAATGGACATGGAAGAGCGGCCACTGGCACTGAGAGGGACAGAGGAGCATGGTCTGGCTTGGGATCAGAGGCTGAGCTCACAAACAGACTCTGCCCTGTGCAAACACCAGAGCTCAAGCAGGGCCCGTCCCTGATCCATGGGGATGGCTCTTGCCTTTTCAGCAGCAGCTGAAACTGATGGCTCCTAGAGAACCAAAATCTCTCCATTCACCATTATTTCATCATGAGTAGGTCCCTGTGGTGAGGGTGAGAGTGCTCATCCTTCCTGGTGTGGGTGCTGCCTTTTCCCAACCTGGAAATGCAGCTCGATGTCGTTTCAGGAAGGAGGTAATATAAAAGTGGATCTTTATTTGAAGGCCTTCAGGGGCAGGTATGGAAAGATGTCCACAAAAGCCCACCCCCACTGGGGTGAGCACACATTTATAGGTTTTAGGAAATTTGCATAATTGATAAAAGCACCAATTAGGAAGACAAGTGGTGATGCCATTCCCCCAGGTCCTGCTCTTTCTTTGGAGTCTCCCCCTGGCACTGGCTGTGCTTTGCCCATGAAATGGATCTCCAAGAGCTGATCCCAACCTCGGGAGCCTGGAAGAGCCAAGCCAGCACAGGGACCTGGTACCCCTGGGGCTTGGAGCTCTGCAATTTGTTCTGTCTTTGTGCCCAGTGAAAGGGCAGGAACATTACTGGGGAAACCAGCCACTGATCCAACAGGTTACAGAGCTCCAAATATTTGTGAAGAGTACAGAGAACATGAAATGAAAACAAGGCAGAACCTAAACGTGGGTGTCCCACGTTACACTGGGAAGCATGGCAGCCCCATCAGTCCAGCTCTGTGGCTCCACTTCAGCAGCTTTTTGGGCAAGCTGATGTATTTCCACCTCCCAGCTGCAGTTTTAATGTTCTGCAGCACAGCTGTGGCATGGTTTAGTATTCATCAATTTAGTATTTCTGCCAAAGCCACGTGCTGCTTCCCCTCCTCCTCCTCTACCTCCAGCTGGAGGCACAAAAGGCAAAGATCATGGGTTGATAAAGAACAATTTACTGGAAACAGCAATGAGAAAAGAAAACTGACAGCAACAATATTAATAGCAAAAGCTATGAGAAAAGAAGGATTTGCATGGAAAGCCTGTCACAATAATCAACACCAGCTACCCCAACCTTTTTCTGGACCAGAAGGAACCCCCTGTCCCTGGAAGAGATTGCCTTCACCCCTGCCCCAGCAGTGATGGAATTATAGAATAAGCTCTGGGTCCTGGCCATGCACGCTCCCAGCTACAACAAAAATGATGCCAGGACAGGCTGTGAGGGTCAGCCCAGCAGTGTGAGGCAATCCAAGACTTCTGGAACAGGATGGATTCCATCTCATGATGCCCAGCATCACCCCAGGATCATCACAGGGCACCCACAGCTGCCAGGACCCACCAGTGCAGTGTGAAGGCACCGAGACTCAGCACTGCAGCCTTTTCTTGTGTCCACCAGGGCTGGGGACAGCAAGGACACCCCTGCCAATGCCCCACAGCCCAGGGGGGTTGGAGAGCTGAGAGCTGGCAGACACAAAGTGCAGCCTGGTTTTCCTTTGCTTTCTAGAGCCAGCAGCCATCTGGAGCACGGTGGTGGCTACATCCAACATCTGCCAAGGTGGGACAACACCTGCATCCTCCTCAGCTGGAGGAAAATCCCCCAGAGAAGGGGGCAGTGCCCCTGGCCCAGGCCCAGGGCACTTCTTGCCCTCCTCAGGAAGCAGGAAACAACCCCAAAAGGCCCCACTCTTCTTTCAGGAGCTCCCAAACTGAGTGTGTTCAGTATGACACAAAAGGTGCCAGGACAGAAGGTTGTTGTGACAACCTTCACCTGTGCTGGGCAAAGCTTTGTTCCTTGGGGCTGGAGAGGAAGCAGAAATTTCACTTTCTTCTGAGGTCCAAAGGGCCATTTGTAGTATCTCACCTTTTTTAGGGTTCACAGTGTAATTTCTGTGGTCTTTGTTGGGCACAAACCCTCATTCCAAAGCTGCAAGCCCTGCTCGTAAGGTCTCAAGGCTCATCAGAAGTGCCCAAAGCGTAATTCTGAAATCCCCAAGGCTTATTTGGAAGGTCCAAAATTTCATTTGTAGAGTCCAAAGTCTCAGATTTGAGCCCAAACTCCTTTTTTAGCTCCCAAAGCCCATCTATGAGGGACCAAACCCTCCTCGTTGTGATTCAGTCTGCAGTTTGGCTCCACACCTTTTTTAAGTCTCTATTTTTGTTACCAAAACATCTTTTGAGGGCCCAAAACATAACTTCAGGGTTCAAACCCTCCTTTTCCTGTCCAAAGGTCCATTTTTAGAGCTCAAAGCTTGGTTTAAGACCCAAGTCCTCCTTTGGAGATGGCCCAAAGCCATCTTTTACTGCTTGAAGCTTCCATTGCAGTGCCCAAAGCCCTCTCAGCCAAGGATTTATTTCTTGGGGCAGAGAGGAACCAGAACTGAGCTCAGTGGGTAGAAGGCATTTCCTGAGAGCAGCCAGACTGACCCAGGTGGTTTTGGTTGGACACAGAGAAATATCTTTTGGTTCTTCTCTGCCTCTGTGCACAAGACTTTGAAAAAGATTGGTTATAAAAACGAGTGTGCACAAACATGGATGGTTTGGAATCACACAGGGAGGCTTTGGGTCTTAAAAGTGGAACTTCTGGTCCTAAAAAAGGCTATGGGTACTAAAAGACAGACTTGGACCTTACAAATGAGTCTTTTGGCCTTCAAAATGGGACTTTATACTCTAGAAATCAGTTTTTGCGCATTCTAAAGGAGCTTCAGACATGAGGAACACGAGGTTTTGAGCTCTCAGTGAGGAGCTTGCACCCTAGAAGGAAGGTTTGGAGCCTAAGATGTTCTCCTGAGGGGTGGATTCCAAAGCATCCTAGTGCTAAAAAGCCATCTCTGAGCACTTTTGGGAGCTCCAGGGTGAAAGAGCTGTCTGGTAGGCAGCTCAAGTCTGCTCTGTGCCATCACTGAAGGTGTCTCCTTGCTAGAGCCTGTTCAGGGTCAGCCTGAGGCTCACAGAGAAAATTCCTTGAAAATGGCCCAAAGAGCCCAGTGGGCACAGTCCAATACCTGGGAGGAACAGGAACCACCAGCACCCCAAGTGTGCCAGCCAGAGCTGGCTCAATCCCAGCCCTGAGCAGGCTTTGGCTGCTCTGCCTGCTGCAGGTCCTGGAAGCTGCAGGAGCTCTGCTGGCCCATGAACAGCCCTCCAGCATCAGCACCTGGGTGGCCCAGTGACTTCCAGCTGTGAGAGATGCCAGGACGTGGTGGCCACAGGGCCAACAGTGTGTCCTGCCCTGTGTCACAGAAGTGGCAGAGATGTGGAACCGGTGGCTGGTGATTGTGAGCTCACCTGTGCAATGCTTGGTGTCCTCCAGGAGCTCCTGGACTGAGCTGGCCCTTGGGATAACTTGGCTCTTTTCCCTGCTACTTGCATGCCTGTCTTTTCCCAAGTATTCTTTGTCTTTGGCAGCAGCCACAAGCACCAACAAAACACTTCTGACAGCTGAAGGTGCTTTTTGGGGCATTTGGGGGTTTTAAAATAATTTTATTGAGCTACAAATATTTCCTTTCCCAACAGGTGATCTTTCTGGAGGAGGTCCTGATATCCTTTGTCGTCCAAAGCTTTCCACTCTGTACCTGAGAGGAACAATGGCCACAACAGGGAATGACTTCTTTGAGTAACATTTTGACCAGCTGGCTCGGACTTTGTGAATGCCCACGGACCACGGACATGGCCACTGCTGCATCCCTAAGTGTCGATGTGCTGACAGCCTGGAGTGAATTCTGGGGCATTCCCTGAGAGCAGCCAGACCCAGGTGTTGCTTGTTTTCATCACATTACAATCAGGAAAAGTGAAGATCTGAAAATCTGAGGCTCTAGAGGGAAAGGAAGGCAGCCTGAGGCGCAGGAATCAGTGTGGATTTGTTGAACTTGAGGCAGATTAGCAGGGGAACAGTTTTCCAGAAGTGTTTCCCTCTCAGTAGATATCAACAGGCTTCCCCTGATGTTTCTGGTTTGGGGGTTAGAGCTGTTGTCCTTGGTGTCATAGAGTGAACTCAGCATTTAAATATTCCCAGACAGACCCACAGAGTCAATTAGGTTGGAAAAGACCTCTAATCTCATGGGGTCCAACCTTTGACCAAACACTACCATGACAACCAGACCATGGCAGTAAGGCACCGTGTCCAGTCTTCTCTTAAAAACCTCAGGGATGGACACTCCATCACCTCCCTGGGCAGCCCATGCTGATATCTAATCACTCTTTCTGTGGAGAAATTCCTCCTGCTGTCCAATCTGAACCTCCCCTGGCAGAGCTCCAGACTCTATATCCTCTTGTCCTATTGGTTGTTGCCTGGGAAAAGAGGCCAACCCCACCTGGCTACAGCCTCCTTTCAGGCCGTCATAGAAAGGGTTAAAGTCACCCCTGAGCCTCCTTTTCTTCAGGATGAACTATCCCACTTCCCTTAGCTGCTCCTCATAGGATTTTCCTTCTAGACCCTTCCCCAGCTTCACTGCCCTTCTCTGGGCATGCACCACTCATCAGTGACTTTTGGACATTGGACAACCCTTTGGACTGGACACAGCCCTGGAGGCACGGCCTCACCGAAGCACAGAGGGACAATCACTTCCTTAGTCCTGCTGGCCACACCATTCCTGATACAAGCCAGGATGCTCTTGGCCTTCTTGGCCACCTGGGCACACTGATGGCTCACATTCAGCCACTGCTGGCCATCACCCCCAGGTCCTTCCAGCCTGGGCCACTCTGCAGCCACTCTGCCCAGCCTGGAGCCCTGGGTGGGGTTATTGTGGCTGAAGGGTAGGACCTGGCACTTGGTCTTGTTGGTCTTGTTTCACTGATCCAGCCTGTCCAGAGCCCTCTGCAGAGCCTTCCAACCCTCCAGATTTGGTGTGGTCTGTGAATTTGCTGAGGGTACACTTGATTAACTCATCCAAATCATCAGTAAAGATATTAAACAGGAGCTGGGCCCAGCGCTGATCCCTGGGGGACACTCCTAGTGACCAGATGCCAACTGAATGCAGCCCCATTCACCACCACTCTCTGGGCCCTGCCTGGCCATTACCCAGGGGAAAATGCACCTATCCCCCTTTGTCCCCCATTGTGCCCCACTTTCCCCTGCTGCCCCTGACCCCAGCTCACTGTTTCCCCCACCCATTATCTCATCTCTTTTCAAATGTTGTTTGCCTGCAGTCAAGGCGAGGAATGACTCCATCACAAAGGACCCTTTTTACCTCAGAGAAGATTTGCATGGACTGGCAGCAGAAACGGAGACCTGGAGCAGGACTTTACAACCTTGGTAGCACTTGCTACCTCAATGTCATCCTGCAGTGCCTGACATACACAGCCCCCCTGGCTAATTACCTGCTCTCTCGTCAGCACAGCCGGGTCTGTGAGTACTTCCAGAAATATCTCCTTTTAAATCTCTTGGGCACATCCCAAAGATTTCTGCAGCTGGATTTAGGAGAACAGCAGCCCTTCTTTGTTAGCCCCAGGAGCTTATGCTCCTCAAACACTCAAATTAAAAGCCACTTGTCCTATCAAGGTGCATTCATCTTCAGAAAAGCACCTTTTCCTAGCCCTGGGTCTCTGTCCCTTCGAGTTGAACCCTTTTTGGCTTATTGCACAGAAAACTTGTGCCAGTTTGGTCTCTCCATGAAGAACATTTTCTATGCATTAAAATGTCCCAGGGGTGTCAGGACATTCGGGAAAAGAGGAGTAGAGAGGCTTTACAACTTCAAGACCTCCATCAGGTTTTCCACCTGGGGGTTGTTTTGCTGAGCTGAGGAGTTTCCCTCCCTCCTCAGGTTGTCAGCAAGGTTTCTGCATGATGTGTGTCATGGAAGCCCACATTCGGAAAGCCCTGTACTCCTCAGCCACTGCCATCCGCCCCAGGGCTATCATCAGGGACCTCAAATGTAAGCAATTTCAGGTGCTTTGACAGGTTTTCTTTCCTTCTTTGAGGGGAGAACTACTAACTCTTTTCTTAGTCATAGGAGAATTTAAGCCTGACATCCCGGGAGATGCCTACGAGTTCTTACGCTGTGCTGTCAGTGCCATGCAGACAGCTTGTCTGGGTGAATGCAGCGAGTAAGCACAAGAAAATTCCCTTCTCACTGTTCCTGAATCTGTTGGGCTCCTTGGAGTGCTCCCACCAAGGAAAACCCACACCCAGGGCTTTCAGTGCTGAGCTCTTGGAGGATGTAACTCTCTGCCTTGCCATTTATTTCCAGATCGGACGTCCCTTCTGATGAAACTACCATCATCCATCAAATATTTGGGGGCTTGCTGAGATCCAGAGGTATTTTTCCAGCACTGCTGCCCTTCTTGGCATTTTCTGTGCCCTTATGAGCCTGTGACATGCAGCTGGTCTTGTGATGACTGGCCAAGGAGGACCCAGGAGCATAAACTGACACCATCAATTAACTTCCCTCAGCATTTTGATTTTCCTTCCAGTCACATGCCTGAGCTGCAACACAGTTTTTGATTTCTACAAAATCTTCCTGGATATCCTTCTGAAAATCAAGGTAAGAGGTTTGCAATTGTGCTTCAAGAGGTCCCAAGGCCCCTGTTGCTTTCCAGAACCAAAACATTTGTCTTGAAAACTTTTGCAAGCACAAGGGATCTCGTGTGTGAAGTGGAGGGGACAGTGTCCTTCTGCAAAGGCTGTGCCACTGCTGGCAGCACTCCAGTGCTGGTTTTAAGCAGCATTGTCCCCTCTGTGTTGTCCTCCCTCTTCCCTTGGTCCTCCCTCAACACCCATCCAGACCCCAGGGTTGGATCAGTTTTCACTCCTGATGTCCCTGCACTCCATCAGTGCCTGAACTGAGCAGTGGCACCGAGAGGCAGCTCTAGATGGCCCCAGGAACCCAAATGTTCAGTATCACACCCTCCTTCTGCCTCCTTGCAAACACTCCCTGTGGGGTCCTGGTGGGTCTCCTCAGCCTGGGGCTTCCTGTCAGCTCCCAGGAAATGTTTGGGATTCCCCACAGCTCAGCATCTCCTTTCCCCCTTCTCCAGGGAGCCTCATCCCTCAACACAGCTCTGGAGGATTTTGTGGCAGCCAAGGAGATGAATGGGAGAAAGTGCTTCAAATGCAGCAAGTAAGATGATTTCTTACCATGTATTATCACCAGATGCTGCGTGAGGGGCTGTGTGAAATCAAGCAGAATCAGTTTCTCAGGTTTAATGCACAATAATGGGATGAAGATTTTTTAATTATGGCCTCACGTGCTGGAATAGCCTTAAATTTGGTGCCAGGGTGTGAGAAAGGCAAGGTTGTCTGGCACTCTTGAGGTAAGGTTGGCTTCATTTCAGCACTTGGCACTCTGTGCTTGGCTTCAAGGTGTAAGAAGAGGGTTTCTGCCTCCAAGATGGTCACAGTCCATCACGAGCCCAGGATCCTCACGGTGTGTCTGGGAAGGGCTGATGATCAGACCAGCAGGAAGCTCAGCCAGGTGTGTATGAAACCAGAGTGCAGGTGCCTCTTTGGAGCAGCAGATTCCCCAAGGCTCTGTCACAAGCTGCTCATGGTGGGATTTTCATGTTCCCTCCTGGGGAGAGGAGACTTCCCATGGGAAGACCAGCTGAGAACATTTCCTCCCACCCAGACCATTACATGTTGAAGGCTATTTCATGAGTTAGCTCAGGAACATTTCTGAGCCATCTTGGTTTCTCCACAGGTTGTGGAGTATCCTGAGTATTTGGATCTCCGGCCATACATGTCTGACCCAGCTGGAGAGCCTGTCCTCTACTCCTTATATGCTGTTGTGGTGCACTCTGGTCACACCTGCCTTGGTGGACACTTTTTCTGCTACACAAAGGTGAAGAGCCACTTCCCTCCTGACAGGGAAAAGCGTGTGCTGGGAACTCAGACTATCCTGGCAGTGTTTCTGGCAGCCAAGGCTTTGAGAGAGCTCCAGCTTTGGGGCTGGATTGGACTTGTTTTGGTGTCTCTTGGTCTGGCGGTTTCCTGTGCAGAAACACTGCCCTTCCCCTGAGAGATGGATGCCTTCCTTTGCAGGCCAGCAATGAGCAGTGGTACAAGATGAATGATGTGTCTGTGGATAGCTGTGGCATCCAGACAGTTCTGGGGCAGCAAGCCTATTTGCTTTTCTATGCCAGGTAATACCAGGGGGGCTTTGCTGTTTGTCTTCTTCTCCTCCAGAGTGTTTCTGCCATAGGAGACAATTCTTCCCTGCATCCTTCAGTGCTTTCAGTTCTGAACTATCCCACACCAGTTCTTCTCATCCCTTGCTGGGCTTTAGCTGCTGTCCTGTGTAAGCTGCTCCTTGTCTGCTCTTTGAAGCTGGCTGATGCAGAGAAGAGGATTGAAGGGGCCTCCAGGAAAGATGGAGAGGGGCTCTTTATCAGGGAGTGTGGTGACAGGACAAGGGGAAACAATTTCAAAGTGAAAGAGGGAAGATTTGGTTTAGATACAAGGAAGGAATTCTTCCCTGTGAGGGTGGGGAGGTCCTGGTACAGGGTGCCCAGGGAAGCTGTGGCTGCCCCTGGATCCCTGGGAGTGTCCAAGGCCAGGTTGGGCAGGGCTTGGGGCAGCCTGGGATCGTGGAAGGTGTCCCTTCCCATGGCAGGGGGCTTGGAATGAGATGAGCTTTAACATCCCTTCCCACCCAATCCATTCTGTGGAGGCTGTAGGGGCTGTAAAGACAAAGGCTTCCTGTGACAGGCACAGGCCTGGCAAGAAGACCCCAGGTGTCTGAATTTCCCATTGGTGACCTTGGTTCTCTGTCATAGAAACCACTCCAAAAAAATGACTGAATCCCAGATAAATCTGCAAGAAATGCCCTAAACAGAGATCCCTCTTTTGTTCTCCAGGTGCTCCGATTCACAAATGAAAGACACGGCGCCTTGTCCATCGTCCCATTCCTTCCTCGGTCAGGAGCAGGCCAGCAGCCAGGCAGGTTCTGCAGGGCCACGGGCTCGGCCTGGCAGGATGAGGGTGACAAACAGCCAGAGGAAGAGCTCCAGGGAGAGGGACAGGAGCAGATCCCCGCTGTGGGGCCACAAACGCCGCAGCTGGATCATGAACACCACCGACTACAACAACTCAGCACAGAAGAGGAAGAGAACGTGTCCTCCAGGTCATGACAACGCTCACAGGGATGACACAGCTCCAAGGCCCTCCAGGAGGAGCTTCCAGCGTGCTCCAGCACACAGGGCTGCTTGGGAACCCTTGCCAAGAGAGAAACAGCAGAGCAGACCCTCACGGTAGGGCTGCCATCTCTGCAGACGGTTTGTGAAGCTCAGGGACTTCCACCAGTCAAAAAGGAAAAGGAGGAAACACTCATTTGGAACCTACAAGCAGAAGAGCCAAAGCCATAATTAAAACCATTTCCTGGCCTTTCATGAATATTTTACGGGGTGTTTCCTTCTCTTTATGTTTTGGGGCAGTTGGTGGAAACACGCAGTGAGGGATGTTGGTGTGATGGGATTTTGAAAACTGTGAGCTTGCATGCGCCCACCTGGCAATTTTGGGTTTGTTAATATGAAGTTCAATTCACTCAAAGGAACGTGGGCTGCATGAGCCAGCAGTGACCAGGACTGAAACAGGCTGGATGGCTGAGCCCCAGGGCTGCTACTCAGCAGCACCCAGACTTGTGTGGGGCCAGGAACAAGCAGTGTCTCCCAGGAACCAGCACTGGCACCTACCCTGTTTAACATTTTCCATAACTAATGGTCTGGAAGCTGGGGCAGAGGGCACCAGTAGGTTGGCAGATAACTTGGTGGTGGTGCTTAGGCCTGGTGCTGAGTGCACATTTACATTTGTGCTCTCTCACTGAATGCAGCTCCATCATTTTAATGTGGAAGCAAAAGAAGAGAAAACATTTCACATTGAGGGTTTCACATTGACTTTGAAGGATAGCAACAGCATCATGCACACCAAGGCTATGAGCTTCCCTTTCTAACTCAATGTCCTATCACACTCTGCCAATCTTGCAGACCTGCTGAAACCAAACTAACTGTATCAAATGTAAATTTTGGTCACAGAAGGTTCCAGCTCAGCGAGCTGTTGCTGTCTCCACATTTAACCTGCGTGCTGGGAAAAGCAACACACCTTCTGGAGTTTGGCACTTCCCTGCTCTGCTGCAGGTGCCATCACATTCTTCCACTCTTGCAGAGCCCAGCTTCAAAATTTAATATGTCCAACAACTGCTCCCACACCAGAGAGCCTGAAACAAAAAGTGCTGGCCTTCACTTTCCCCTTGCAGCTTTGTAACATGCAGCACACACAGCTCTGTGTGCTCGGCTCAATGGACCCTCAGGCACTTTCTGTCTCTCAGGGTCCAGTTCCAAAATGAAGAAGTTCAGCAGCTGAAAACATTCAGCACAGGAAAGGTTCTGGAAGAAAGAGGCAGTGCTGGAATTCACTTTTCTCTTGCAGCCTATAAATTGTGCAGTCAATGATGAGATGATTTGTATTTCTCCCCAGGAATGAGCAGCATCACAGGCAGGATCCACAAGGGAGCCCCGACTTTGCACTCACTGTTCCCTCACTAACAGTGCCAGGATAGAAAAGCTCTTGGCGTTCACCTGACACAGAAATCACCACACAATGGCGCTGTACACTTGCAGGAGAAGCCAATGGTCCTTGTTGAAAACATCACTGCTCTCAGATAAACTCTGTCAGGACATAAAGATTTCACTGGCCTTCCCCTTCCAAGTACAAAATCTTATTTGCACCACACTCAAAGGGCAACATGAAATCCTTTCTGCTAATAACTATTGGCACTGTCATGGAGTTCAGCTACAAATCCAAAAGCATCCAGCAAAAGCAGAGCTCACAAAAGTGCCAGCTGAGAGAACTCTTCCTGGCTATAACCTGAACTGCACCACCCTGCTATCTGCACTTTCCCTCTCAGCTCTAGGCACCATCATAATCCTTCTGCCTCAGAGTCAGGAGCCAAACTGAACAGCACCAGGGACTGCTCACATGCTAAAGGCACCAGGACAAAGCTCTCAGCAGCTTGGCTTTTGCATTCCCCCTGTAGCAGTTCAGCAGCTCTAACAGACAGAGCTGTACATTAGAAAAAGCAATTAAATTCACCAACACCATCCAATGTGTGGATCCAAGACTGGTTTCTCTGCCAAAGAGAGGAACTATGACCCCTTCTCAAAAGAATTGGGATCCCCTCCTCCAAACCAGCAATCATCTGGGGAATGATCCCAAATAAAGGTGCCAGGTGTTACTGGCTGTTACCTGTCCTGGGCACTGTGCCACCTGCACACCGAGACTGAGCTGCTTACCTTGCTGAAAATAAAGGTTCTGCCACAAATTTCAGATCACCACCTCTGAAAGGTGGGAGTGATTTGCCAAATATGGATACCAGAACTGTACAAGCTGAGGGAATGCTCCTGCACCAAACACGCCAGGACAGAAAGTTGCTGCTGCCCTCGACCTCCTCTAGGCAGCTCCTAATCTGCACTTCAGACCCTGGGGCTGTGTTTTCCTCCCCATGGCAAAGCATTGCCACCCTCGTGGAGGAACTCACCACCTCCTGAATGTACTGAATACCCAGAGCTGCATCCAAGAATTGCTACAGGATGTGTAGGACAAAATGTCCCCTTGGAATTGAGCTCCTCATGGTGTCTTACAATGTGATCCACCAACACTGGGACCACAACCTTGGTTTCCCAGGCAAAGGCACTCTGAGCCACTTGGGCCTGCCTTGCCCAGCTCTGTCGAGGCCACCACTGCTTTATCTTTCCTTGCCCACACCTCCCCTGCCTTGTGTTGCCTTCCCTGGGGGCAGAGCAAGGCAGTCGAAGTGTAGACAGCTCCAGGCAAGTCAAGGGAAGGCAAGGCAAGAGCTGTGAGGGGAAAGCAGAGCAAGGCAAGACAAGAGAATGGCCAGAAGTTGTAGGCAAGGCTGAGGCAGAGGAAGGTCAGTCCAGTGATGGGTCAGGGAACTGGCCAGGGAAAATAAAGTGGGAAAGTCAAGGTGGGGATGAGTAGGCAGAGCAAAGCAAGGCAGTGGAGTGGTGGGAAGAGCAAGGGAGGGACACAGATGTGTCTGTAAGGCAATGCAAGCCAGGGCAGGACAAAGCAGGGGCAGCCAAGGCAAGGGCTAAGGTTTGGTGTTGCGTTCCAGGGCTGCAGGATCATGTCCAGGGAGCTACCAGTGACCAACATGGGACCCAGTGAGATGGAATCCTGCTCAGAAAACCATTTATTCAACACAGGAACAAACTCAGATCCAGGGACAGAGAGCCTGAACAGAGGCAGGGTGATGGGTTTTGTGGGACAGAACCAGGATGGAGTTTAAGGTTGGGGACAGCAAGGAAGAAACCCCAGGGGCACAAACCCGACCAGAACTCCCTGGGCTGCCATCCCATGAGGGTCCTGGGCTCTCAGAGCCCATCCCCTGAGGCAGAGGGATGGAATCCCCCCTTCCCAGGCTTTAAAGCCATTCCTCTCACTTTAACAATGCTTATCTGAAACAATCTCTGCCTCCCTGGGCAGGGGGCACCTCAGTTTGGGGTTAGGAGGTTATGGTTAGGGTAAGGTAGGGGTTAGAGTTATGGTGAGGGTGTTAGGGTTCAGTTTAGGGTTAGGATTTAGGGTTAGCTAGGATTGGGGTTAGGGTTTGAAGTAGGGTTATGTAAGGGTTAGGTTTGGGTTTAGTTTGTTATGGTTTGGATTGATGTTTAGATTTTGGTTTTGGCTGTAGGGATAATGGTAGGGTGGTGGCTGATAGTGCTGCTTAGTGTAGGGTTTATTTTTGGGATTTTTGGTAGCTGTAGGGTCAGGTTTTGTGGCCATTTTGGGCTTCCTAGTGTTGTTAGGGTAGGTAATCTTGTTTTTTTTGTTAAGCTTAGTGTTTATGATTAGGTTACATTCGGGGTTAGAGTTTGGTTTTAGTTAGGGTTAGTGTTCATGCTGGGGTCAACAATGTTTAGGGTTGGGATTAGTTTTAGGGATAGAGTTATGGTTATGTTTAGGATTAAATGTTAAATTTGGAGTTTGTTTTAACCCAAATATCCTGGAGTGCCCTGCCCAGAGCAGAACAAGGCACAGTAGCAAGTTTCACACAAGGGACTGAGGTTGGCTGAAGTTTCATCTCACATCACACCCACAACATACCAGAATATTCTCTGTATTCAGCATCAGGCCAGGCAGTGGTCAGTGCCACACCAAACACCGAGATGCCTCTAACCTGTTTATTATCTCTTCTTTCTCAAACTTCAGGAGGTTCCAGATTCTTCCCAAGGCTTCCCACGAGATCTGTTTCTGCTCCCAGGCGTAGGTGTTGCTGAGAAGAATTGTTCAGCAGACACATTTTGAACAGGATCCATCCAGGAGAGGTTATTTCCTGAATGGAAACGAAACTCCTTTATATAGGCTGGATTAGGGAGTCAGTGGCCAAACTGTTCCCTTCAGACCTTATTTTCTTTGGACCTTAGGAATACCCCACATGAGACATCTGGCACAGAGTTTACAGGAGAGTTTGCTTTGGCACTGGCCAGATTTTGGAGCTCACAGTGTTTAAAAAGGGTTTTATGAATTGAAGATCTCACTCTCTTCTGTAATGCTTCAAATTAAAGTTTCCACATATGCCTTTAATAGAGATTCATTAAGACACTTATTGTATGTTAAATAAACATCACTCAGTGAAACAGAACTCCCTCTCTGAGGATTAACAAACATACAGCTCAGTCAGGCTCCTGCAGCACTTAAACCTCAAATACAACTTCAGTGTCACTATCTGTCTTTTAATTAAGGTAATAGTTGCCCTATTAATGCTAATTAAAAGACTAATGCCTTCCCACTGCTGTGGCAGTGGTGACCCTCAGGCACAGAGCACCAATTCCCTCCCCATCTCCGGGGGCCAGGGCAGCTCACAGGACAGCCTGTCACTGTCCCTGTCCCCTGCTCCAGGTGAGGTCCCAGACAGGTGTCAGAGCAGTGTGATGTGGATTCCAGGAGATGGAAGAGAGGGGTGTGCAAGAATCCTGACGTGTTCCTGGAAATGCTGGTTAATCCAAAGGGTTTCCCAGGTAACCTGGGCAGAGCAGCAAGTCCTGGGCACTTCCCAGCTACAGAGCCAAAAATGTGGGGAGGGATTGGTGCCCTGAGCACACCACCTCCATCCCCTCACTCCTCACGCCAGGAACACCTCACCAGGACCCTCTGGGAGGGCTGGGGAAGCCCAGTGCTCTGCTGGGAGACATTCCAGCCATCCAGGAGCCAGGAGGGGATGGAGGAGCCTGGATCACTGCCTGCACGACCTCACAAGCCGCTGTGTTTCCCCAGGAGCACCTCAAGCACGCAGACTCCCAGTGCCAGACACAGCTGTGCAGCAGTCAGGACCTGGTTCCTCTGCCTGGCTGCTCAGGATGGAGATGTTCCTGGGCTGGAACATCTGCTTCCATCAGGAGATGGAGCAGATGTTCCAGCCCAGGCTCCAGAGGGGCTCAGCAGCCCGAGCCAGAGCTGTGTTGTAACACTTGGCTGTTTATGCACAGAGATTCCCCTGCCCCTCGTTCCTGGGGTTTTGGTGATGATTATTACTATTAAAGCTGAACAGAAAGAAAGCATCAGTGGATTCCTTTCACCCTCATAATTTTAATTGGATTTATCTTCCTTAAATGGTAAATATAATTGACCTGATTTCAAAAGAAGCCCAGAGGAGCAAGCTGTCCTTCCCCATGGGATTGTCACCTTCCCTTCAGCTCAGGGGTTCAGCCTGTTGACATGGCCATGTTCATCTGTGAAATAACCCATCATCAAGGCCTCCAGCAGGCTGCACATTTAGATATTGATCAATTGTTAAAGCATCTCTAAAATGTACTCTGTGAAAAGGGAAATGACTCTATGTTCCCTTTGGGACTCTTCACCTTCCTCCTCCAAGAATTCCTACAGCATGAGTCGCTGCATTCCCTGCCATCCCCTTGCTGCAAGGGACTCTTGCACAGCTTCCAGAACCCTTTTTCAGAGCTCAGTTTCCTCTCCAAAGCAATGCCAGCCAAAGGCAGCACTAAAAAAACCCTGAAGAGACTCCTTGTTAAACTGCTCCCTTCTCACTCAAGCTTCCTCTTCTGGCTAAGGAGAAAAGGCACTAAAAGGGGGAAAAAGATTAATTCCAAAAGGTTTGTGGAGACTGATCTCCGTGGTTCAGGTCACTTTGTAACTTGCCACACTAGTTTGATATTAAAAAACAGGACTGAGAGGAAAGATTGAGCTGGGCTGGTCCCTGGAGATTTTCTGTGGGAAGCACGGTCTGTGCTGAGCCCCTGAGCCTGTGGATGGGCTGGTGAGGAGAGAACCCCACAGCACTGCAAACTCAGGGCTGCACCCCTAAATTAGCCCAGAGATGCCTTCATTTCAATCATTTCTGTTCTGAAGGATCAGTGAGGAGACAGGAGCAGCAGAACTCCCAAGGTACCCAAGCACAGAAATGTCACCCCAGTGTGACAGAGCAGCACATTTGAAATTCAAGGTGCTTGGATCAGAGTGTGAGCTCAACAGGAGGGAGATGCTGAATCCTGCTCCAAGCCCAAGGCTCCAGAGAAGACATCTGGCAAGATCAGGAAAGGGAGGCAGGTAACCATGACAACCACTCATTTCTTGGTATCAGACAACAAAAATGACTCCTGAAGCCACAGGCCCCAAGGCCACCAACCTCTGTTTCCACCTGGCTGGGGAGGACAGAACAACACTGGGAATGAACCACAGTCCTCCCTAATCCAGAGACCCCTGATGTCACTTCTCTGCTCAGCAGACAGGGGAAACCTGCCCATTTTCATACCCCTGGCTCCAATCCTCCCTGTTTCACCACTGACACAGAGGCCAGGCAGGCACCTCCAAGCCCTTTGTTTCCAAAAATCCGAGAAAAACAAATGGAAAAGCTGTATGAAAATTAACATGGGTGCTAAGAAACAGGCAAAGCTTAAGGAAATCCACCATTTCATGGCAGAGCTTCATCTTTCTAGAATAGCAGGAACAATTCTAAAATGTGCAACTGAACTATCATTGTTATTCACCATACACATCAGGTGGGAAGCTTTCATCTCCACTGGGCACCCACATCACTGATTTTATGAGCTGTGCACACACAGAAAGTTAGGAATAAAATTTAAATGGTTCAGACCTTGGCATTAACATGTTTTTGCTTCAGGGAAGAGGCACTGAACTGAGCAGCCCCCTCACCCTCCCAGCCCACCTCCCTGGCATCTGAAACACAATCACAGAATATTCTGGCTTGGAAGGGACCCACACATGAGTTCTCACTCCCACCTTTTGCTGCCTTCCTGCTGCATCTTCCCAGCACTTCCAGCACCTTCTGGTCCTGTTGTCCTCTCAAAGTGCTCATCCAGACACAAAACAGAGCTGGTGCCATAAAAGCTTCAGTTCTCCAGGACAGACATTTGTGGTTGTTTTCTGCCCCTGCTGTAGGTGAGAGGAAGATCCCTGGCCAGCCAAGGAGGGGATCTGGCAGCCAGGTGTGCTGAAAATGGAAATTGAGGACTAGGGTGAGACCTGCATTACCTTTGCAAGTTTCTTAGAGCTTGGTATCAGCATTTTTTTTCTGGATGACCTTTGCTGTCTCATTTTTTTTTATAAAAAAAGCTAAACCCCCTTGCCTGCTCTCCCAGCAGCATTCCCAAGCTCTCCACTCCCCAGAGAGTGATCAGACAGAAATACAATCACTGCACAGTTTTACCCCTCACCCCAATTCACACAGCATTTGTGCTCAAGCATTATGTACCTCTAACATCCCACCTTGCTTTTCCAGCGTGCTGGATCCTCACAGGACCCGAGGAGGAGGATTTTCAGTCGGGCTCTCCAACACTCATCTCTTGCAAAACCACATTTTCCAGTACAAGATCCTTGCCTTTCCCTTCACATTCCCCACTAAATTCCTTGCCTTTTCCTTCAATCTTTTGCCTTCCCAGGAAGGGCTGGAGAAGCCCCTGGAGCAGCAGGCAGTTTTAGCCAGCTCTCCTCCCCCAGGAGCAGGATTAAATCTTGTGTTTAGCTGAACTGGAAGGTTTGGGTCGAGCTGGCCCCAACCCAAGCCTGACTTTAAGCAAATTCACCCCAATCAACATCCACCCAACTGCTCCATGCCAATGAAACCACCCCGTGGAGCTGCTCCCAACAATCAGCCAAAGTGGGAGTCACAAACCCAGCCCATGAACCTGTATTTTCCTAGCTAAGGATGTTTTTTAATTTTATTTTGGCTAAGGCTTCGTTATCCTTGAGCACCTGCTTGTCTGGCTTGAGTTCACTGTGTGCCCAGAGAGGAGCTCGGTGCTGTGGAGGGAGCCAGGGGTGTTCCAGGTGTCAGCATCTCCAGCTGCTGTGAGGATTTTGAGAGAACCAATGTGCCCAGTGAAGCAGAGAGGTTGACATGACTCTGTCACTGCTCAGGGCTCCACAAAGCACCGAGGTTCGAGGAGTGAGCACACAGAAACCCTGTTTGGAATTATTAAAATCCCTATTATCATTATTATTATTATTATTATTATTATTATTATTATTATCATCATTATTATTATTATTATTATTATTATCATTATTATCATTATTATCATTATTATCATTATCATTATTATTAAAATTACAATATCAATATCAATATCAATAACAATAACAGTAATAATAATAATGGAATTATTATTAAATGAATTAAACACACAAAAGGAGAAGAATGGGAACAAAATGCACAAAGTTTCAAAGCTGACATCAAATGAGCCTTGAAGAATGAGCTGTTAATTAAACAGTATTAGACCCCCCTTTTCCAGGATAAATTAAAAAAAAATAAGGGCTTAAAGCTGTTATTTTCTTTAATGGATTTTGTAAAGTTCTTCTCAGGAGATGGAAGTTGCTGAGGGAAGAGTTTTGATTTGGGGAATCCACCCTGCCTTTGGCAAGAGCAGCTAGAAAGAGAGGAGAAAGAACCTTCTGGCCTGGAACGTGATCTGGATGATCCAGTTCTGTCACACTAAGTATGGAACTCTCAGAAACAGTGACTGGGGAGGGCTCAGGGCACAAGTTTGGACAGGAAAGTCAAAGGTTTAATCACAGCACAGGGGTCTCGTGGGGGCCTCTGTCTGGAGAGAGATGCACATGTGTGGGTTGGGAAATGAAGAGACACAAGATGTGGCAGAGACAGAAAGGAGAAGGGCAGATTTGGTCTACAGCTGTATTATGTTTTGAGCCAAAAATTCAAAATACAGAGCAATACTTGGTTACAAGGTTCTCTTCCTTGACTTCCAAAATGCTTCTTACCCAGGTGCTCTGCAGCAGGGAGGGGGGTGCTATGAGAATACAGGGTTTTAATATTGCCAGAGAGCTTTTCAGTTGTTAAACAATGCAGAAAATAAAATTTCAATGGATCCCCCGCAAAAAAAACAAAACTACCCCAAAACCCAAACAAAAAACCTCAAAAAAATCCCCACTGAAACAACGAATAAATGATCAAAAAACCAAAAAAATCAGGAAAAAAAAAACTCCACTGCTGGACTAAATAATGAAATGAATTCCCCTAATTGCCACAAGATGCTCCCCAAGTCTGACAGTATCTCTTGGAGCAGATGTGTTCAAATAATATTTCCTCATCCTCCAGCCTGCATGGGCAGGTTCCAGCACCAGGCACTAATGTTAAAATGTTAAAAAGTGCTTAATGAACACTGACATTTAAGAGCCTGCCTTGGCTTTTGGTGTCTGCATTTTCCAGGCCAAGTTACAAAATTGCAAAATTACAAAAAAAAAAATAATTTTGCTGGTATTATTCACATCAGAAAGTGCTTGATTTAAATAAAACCCAAACCACTAAAATCTGGATTAATGAAAGCAGTTGCTAGAAAGGAAGGCCTGGAGCCCTTGAAGTTTTTCTGCAGACAGAGTGAGAGCAAAGGGGCAGGTCTGAGCTTTTTCCAGCAGTGACAGCAAACGCTGCCTCCCTTGCCCAGACTTTATTTAGGGATGAAGGATTATACACACACAGATCCCAAGCAGGTTTTTCTCATGGCTTTGTGATGCTGGGCTCTGCAGTGGAAGTTCTCAGAGTGATGTTTCACTAAACAACAGGCAAGCTGGCAGCTGCAAAAATGCAGAAGATAAAATTAAGCCAATTTTTTCTCCACAGTCCTTCCCTTGCTGCTTGGGAATGGACTGTCCAAAGAGCTCAGAGATTTTGAAGCAGACCCAAGAACAAATGTTCTGAATTCTGCCATCTGTTGCCTCCCCTCTATCACTGGTGTTCCATAGCTGCTCTACAAATGTTTAAGTGGAGAGCACTGTGAGAGTTTGTAAAGAATGTCTTCACAGAGTCTCTTTTCCCTCTCCCTTTTCCCTGTTCTCATGTTCAGAACAATCTCCTCTCCTCTCCTCTCCTCTCCTCTCCTCTCCTCTCCTCTCCTCTCCTCTCC
>NC_031792.1:4833480-4839549 GCF_001522545.3 Parus major | reverse complement strand
TCCTCTCCTCTCCTCTCCTCTCCTCTCCTCTCCTCTCCTCATTTACACTAATAAAGGAGCTGTTTTAATTAGCAATGACTGAACAGAAGGAATCAGGCTGGAATGAGGGAGCTGTGGGGAAATCCAGCTGTCCCCTCAGCAGAGCAGTGCCACGCGTGTCCCTCACAGCGATCTGTGAGGACAGAGATGGGAGAGCTGGAAATTAAGGAATGTTAATTGAAACTGTGCCAGTTCATCCTTCCAAAGGTGAGGGATGGGCTCTGACAGCAGGAACCTTCTCTGCTTGTCCTGAGCTTGCTTTCAGAATCCGGGCTCTCGTCCTCCTCAGGGCCCCTCTCTCTTCCCCCTCTCTCCATCCTCATTTCTGAACGAGCTCCAGGGTTGATTTCCTGCGTGTTTGAATAGGACCAGCTTGACACAGCCTGCTTTAGGATGAAATCACCAACTTGGCTTGCCTTCTGTCTGAAAAACAAATCCTTCTGCAGGGCTTTCATCTAGAAAAAGGAGAAGGATTCTGAAATGCGGGCAGGCCTCTGCCAAGTTCCTGTGAACTGCTGCCTGAGTAAAGCTTGTGTTTCTTTGTACTTAGATTATCTTTAATAAAGGTAACCTATCTGAGATTTTACCCTAAAAATCATCAATGGATCTCTTCCTGTTGACTCCCTTAGTGGCTCAAAATAAGGAAGCAGGAGCAGAGGGAAGTGAGGGAGGGGTGCTTGCAGGAACTCGCTGTTTCCACAGAGGAATGGGAAATCTCATCCCCTGGGGGAGCAAAGAGCAGGGCAAGCAGAGCAAGGGAGACAAAGACACCAGCCTCAGACTGAGAGGACTTCCTTCCATGTCCCAGTCTTCCCCTAAACCTAACATTTAGGTTGTTCCAGGAATATCATCTTCTGGGCTTAGGCTGTCCTACCACTCTGCTGACAATGATGAAGATGATGGTGATAACTCTGGGGGAACTGAGAGCTCTGTGGACATTCTTTTGTGTGTAAGCAGCACCATGCAAAGGCAAAGGGCTCCAATATGCACCAGGGGCCTGCTGCACACTGTGGCTCCTGCACTGCTTTTGGGACAGAGATGCTTCTGTGATAGTCTTCAAATCTGCCAAGCAATTGATGGGCTGCCCCAGCTACAGAGGGTTGGCAGTATTTGCATCCTAAATGAGTAAGATGCCAAAAGGATAAAGTACCAGTTGCATTTAGTTTGCCCCCAGACCTTGAAATTACCCCAAGTCGTGTCTCTGCTGCTGTCCAGCCCATCTGATTTCCACTCCCAGAACAGAAAGTGTGCTCAGATGATGAGGAGTGGAGATGAGCAGCACAGCAAAGTGCTGGAGAGAGGCAGTGGGAGTCTGGGCTCAGTGATGAGTTGGTTACAGGGGGTTCCTGTGCTCCAGCCCAGTCCTCCTCAGCTCAGGTGATGCTGAGCCACAAACCAAGGTCCTACAGCCCTGGCCTTCCTGTGGGGAGGTGTTTGCTGGGCACAGGCTGGGTTATAGATTTACTCTGCACTGACTCCTGCTAACCTTTCTCCTTGCTGGAGAGCTGGGATCTGAAAGCCACCATCTGGTTATCATTGGTACCAGAGCAGCATGTGGCCAGGACACGTGTAACTCACATTTTCCTCTGGACCACACTCAGCCTGCACTCACTTATTGTGGGGGAGGGACTGGAAAAACCATTGACTCACTGGCAGGAACAAAACATTCAAAATCCTGAAAATGATTCTTTTTAACAAAGCTTTTCTGCTGGTGCAGAGGAAAGGGAACAAGTGTTGGAATAGGAAAGTTTGGGGGCTGCATGGAGTTTTCCTTCTGTGAGAGGTGGGAGGGAAATACTGAAGGGCCAGTTCTTTCTGGCACTGCTTTAATCAGTGTCAGATTTCTACTCTGGCCTTGCTCTAGTCTGTACCTGGTTGAACCCATGCAGAAGAACTGAGAGCCACACTACCTCTGTTCCTCAAATCCTGTCTGGTTTAGAAAAGTCTCCATCAGAATTAGAACCCAGGTGGGGACCCTGTAGCTCAAACCCACCTGTCAGCTTGGGTACAGTCAGACCAAAAGACACTCTGCAAATGGCTAAAAAGCCCTGAGCTGGGAGAGGAGGGGATCAGGGGTTTAACCTGGAATTTAGGGGTGACACAGCTCTGCTAAACACCCCCTGGCATCTTTGCACGTGCTGTTGTGCAGCTCTGTGCTTCAGGTTTCCTGCACTACTGGCTCAAAGCCTGCAGTGCATCTGTCATTCTACAACCTGATCTACAGAGAAAGAAGAAAATAAATCTGTAGAAAACCCAAAGATAAAAAATGGCTGTGGGCAAAAAGGCCTCAAATGTGGGGAACCCTCCCTCTGCCCCACGCCACAGCTGAATCCAACAGCTGCACTTGTGTCTGCTCCAGTGAGGCTGAAACACGTTCAGCTCCTGACAGAGCTCCTGCAGATCCAAGGAGGCTCTGCTGGGCCTAAGATCTGAGCCAAGCTTAAGCCTGGAGTCTGTTGCATCCAGCTCCATTTGGCACAATCTGCCAAGCTCTCCTGAGCACGGAAAAGATGTCCAGTTCTACTTCTCAGCCCTGCTCTCTTGACTCTGCACCCTTCCTCCCTCATTCTGCTGCTGGAAAACACACCAGAAATGGAGATTAGCCAGAGCTCAAAGGCCTTTCAAGTATTTTCCACAGAGCACGAAACCTCTGTCTCTGTTCCTTGCTGGCGTCACACAAAGACATTTCTCCCCCACCCCACACACTCTCCCAGACATCTGAGAACAGAGAGTGTCTCACATAACTGCCGAGGGTTCCCGTCCTGAAATCTAACAAACAATGAGATGGGTGAACATCTGCAAGGAGCAGATGCTTCTCATATCCCTGGATGGTGCAATTCAGAGTGTGCTGGATGCCACCCAGGGCTGTCTGTCCCTGGAGAAGGGGAATCTGGGCTCCTTGGCAGGGCTGGGAGTCAGAGCTGGTGCCTCACTGCAAAGAGCAGAGTGAACAGCCCCAAACACCTGATGATCTCAGAACACACAGCCAAACAGGGAGGTGTTTGTGGACAGCAAAGACCAGGAATAACTGGAAGTGGTTCCTGGGTGAAGATTGTGCACAAAGGCACTGTGAAATCAGTGAGCTCAGCCCAGCTGCACCCTGGCTCTTCTCAGAAAACCTCATCCCAGCTCACAGCAGGGTGAGCAGCAGAGCTGGGTCAGCCTGGGGAGTTCCCAGCCAGAAAAACTGGCACCTTTTGCAGGTAAATAACAGGGACTGACCCCACAACCATCAGCTGACAAGAACAACCTCTTTTTGCAGCCACTACTGAAGGAGAAGCCTCTGTGTCCTGTAGCAGACCAAGAATGGACAGGAACAGAATCCACCTGTCCTTCAGCCACAGTCTGTGGTGCCTTGCTCAGGTGTCCTCTTTCTCTGCTCAGCACACAGGGAAGCAGGAGCAGGTGGCTTTGTTTTGGCAGTCTGAGGCTGGGGGAAGGACACTTTGAAGACAGATCCTGTGCTGTTTTCACAGCCCAGCCTTTCATGGTCTGACTCTTGGAGATGGATGAGTGAGATCATACCTGCCAGGTGAGAAGGGGAAGAGCTGTGCTGACAAGTCCCACCTACAGCACTGGGAAAGGGAGATGACGATGTTGCAAGCTGCCACAGCTTCAGTCTGCGCTCAGCTAAGCTGAGCCCTTCAGCTCCAAACCCGTGGAAGTTTATAGCTGACATCCACAAGGTATTCATGTAGTTCTGTCCCTTCCAACACCATCACTGAGCTGCCAAGCAGCAGCATTGGGTGTTACACAGAAATAATCCTGGCCTGCGCTTCTTATGGCACCGTGAACTGCCTGTGTCATCAGTCAGCAGAAACCTGAGACTAAATTCTTTCATTTGCAGTTAATTATTTCCAAGCCTTAGCAGAACTGGTGAAAGGTGCTCAGCTGACAGGCTTTCCATGTGTGCACAGGGATGGGCAGAAGGGAGCCAGCAGCAAGAGCTCCAGCCTGCTCTGCCTGCGAGCCTTGGGCTGCTCCTGCTTCCCCTGCTCCACCTGAGCAGCTCTGCTGGAAAGCCCCAGCCCAGACTGGTGGAGCTTCTTCCCAGGGCCAAGCCCAAGATGAATTTTAGCCTGTGTCTGGCAGCCTGGGAGGGTGAAGCAGCCTCCTCCAGCCCGGCTGCTGACGTTTATCATGGCCAGGTGCAAATCTTCTTGCACTGGCCCAGCGCCATGAGACCAGCATGTTTTTCAGAGTTTCACCCTCCTACCAGACAGTGTTTTTCAATATTTTGCATTAAATCTTCTGCTGTATTTGATTAGCCTGCAGCAGCTGTTTTCCACTCTGACAACAAATCATAAATCTATAAGCTTATGTGTGAGAGACTGTCTGTGCCTGAGACTGCTGGTGTCTGAGAGAGCGCGTGGCTGCACAGCTGGGAGCGAGCCTGCACCTGAGCACAGACACAGACAACCAGCAACCCTGGCATCATCCAGTCTGGATCTCTGTTGGAGGCTGTTTGATTACACAAGGTGGCTTTAGTATGTGTGGGAATGAATGTCAGGATTCCTGCGTGGATACAAAGGAATTTGTGGGATTCCTTAAAAAGGTGTCCCACCATTCCACACTGAATAAATGAGAATAATGTTAATAAACACCTGATTGTAGCAGTGTGAGCTCAGGTGTGCTGAGTTCTATGAGGGGAGGTGAGTTTTAGCACCAACAGGTACAACAAGAGAGCCTGGAGGTGTCAGAACACAGGTAAAAAAGTGTAACAAATCCCTGTCACACCCATCCCAGTCCACAAAAACACAGGTTCATGTGCAATCTGTGACTGTGCACACTCAGCCAGGAACTGCTTGTTGTGAAGCCAAGATCTCCTGTCCCATGGCCAATTCAGATAAGGAGAGCAAATGGCTGAAAGAGAAGGGAGGGAAGCTGCTGCATATATTTAATAAAAAAAGGTGTTATTCAAAGACTATAAAAGGCAAAAGTTTGGATGAAGGAGAAGACAGAAGGTTGCCAAGTCATTGCAATAAAAAAAAAAAGGAGGAGGCTGTTGCCAGGTCTTGGCACGTGTGCTTTTACTTGTATAAATCAGTCACTCTAGACCTATGGTAGTTCTTGCTGACAAGCTGTCAGGCTCCTGGCTGGGAGAACAGGGCATGTGCTTTACATGCACTTACAGAATAGTAAATTGTTATTAAAAATGGGAAAAAAACCCAGGCTGATTTACTTGTGGTTTTGCCTGCTCGGCTGTATTATCACAGAACAAATCCACTCATGCATGGAGCAGTCTGGATCCATGGAAAACTACAGGCTGACCTCCCCGTGGAAGCACTTGACCCCTTAAGGAGAAGGGCACAAACAAAACATCTCCAAGAGCAGAGGGGATAAGATGAAGAAAGAAGCCAAAGCCACAGCAAGGCTGTGTGGATTTCAGACAGCCCAGAGCTCCTCAGGATGTGACACCTGGGAACATCCCAGCCTGGCTGGGACATGGGGAAAGCACCTCTGGGCAGGCTGAGATCAGCCTCGGGAGCTGCCTGTGTCAAACCCAGCCGGGTTAGCTGGGCTCAGAGCACTGAAACTGAAATCTGCTGGCAGCCAAGAGTCCTGAGCTGCCCTGGGCCAGGCAGGAGGAGGAGGAGGAGGAGGAGGAGGCTGCAGTTTGTGCTGATGACTGGAGGACAGGAGCTTTGAGCTGCTGGGAGCGCTGGCGAGGATGGGCTGCAGCCAGCAGAAGACAGGAAGGATGGATGTTCTGCTTCAGGGAGGAAAGGAGAATTAAAAGCAGAAAATCCAGCAAAGGATTTGGAGGGATGTCATCGGAAGAGAATAAATAGATAATTGTCTGAGGAAAACCTGACCAGACTGGTTCTGTCTGTGCTGGCTCTGCAGCTCAGGACAGTCCCACAGAACCAGCCCCGTCCCAGCGCTCCGGGGACTGCGCCTGGAGCCTGCACTGGCACACATCAGTGAGACCAACAGCATCCTGACCCATCCCATCCCAACATCAGTGAGACCAACAGCATCCTGACCCATCCCATCCCATCTTGACCCCATCCCGACACATCCTGACCC
>NC_031792.1:4787097-4833276 GCF_001522545.3 Parus major | reverse complement strand
CCCCATCCCATCCCAGCCCATCAGCCTTCCCCAGGCAGGCTCTGCTGCCCCCCAGAACACACTGACTCATTTTGGACAGCACTCCAGCATTCCTGGGCTCAGTTCACACACCAGAGATTTTTATTTTTATTTTTTTGAAGCATCCTTGTCAGGACATCCAAACCTACAAGAATTAAAAGTGAAACCCAACACAGATATGAAATTTTATGGTGCCATTTGTAGCAATACTTCCAAAACTGGCTTTGGCTGGGACACAGAGAGCTGGATTGTGCTGATCCAGGACCCACAAGACACACAAAACATCGGTATTGGAAGAGATGGAGTTTTCCTGGATGTCTTCTCCTGTGTTTCTCTGTTTGTAACCCCCCAGCTCTGCTGTAATGTGTCCTGAGCAGTCCCAAGGGCTGCTTCCTCCTCAGCTGCACTCTCAGTTTTACTGCTTATTTGTTTTAGTTGTATTTGGAGGAAAATTCTTGTAAGACGCAAACTATTGTAACAAAACCAAACACAACAACTTCAACAGCCTAAATCTCAAATCAAAGCTTCTTTGAGCCTGCAAGCAGATGAAATTCCAGCAATAATCCTACCACTAATTCACAGGGAGTACAAGTTCATCAGGACACAGACCATGGATATGATGGCAAAGAAATGGAGACAATTACATGTTTGTGTGTATTTGTAAAGTGAGGCTGTGGCCAAACCGAGCACTCAGGGTTTCCTAATCCCAGCTCCTGGCCCCAGCTGACAGACTTGCTGCCTCAGGACTTTAACCCAGATCCAGAGCAGGGGATGCTCTGCCATGGCCTGTGCTGCTGAGGGCTCGGGGTGGGTCCTGTGGAGAAGGTCAGGCTCGTGCAAGGCTCGTGTGGCAAAGCAGGGCACTGATCCAAACCCTCCGTTCCAGGTTATGAACCTCACTGATGACTCCAGCATCCAGCTCTCCTGATGACAGTGGTGGGGCAGCTCTGCTGCCAGGACATTCATGGATCTGGAGCAGCACCCAGAGCCTTGGTGTGTCCACAGCTGCAGGGCACCCCTGTGGCCCAGGGTGGGCTCTGTGGGTCCACAGAGGTCAGCACACGACTGACAGAGGGATCCTGCTCCTCTGTCCCCTCAGGTGAGACCTCACCTGCCCCAGCTCAGGGGCACAGCAGGGGAAGGACCTGGAGCTGCTGGAGCCAGGCCAGAGGAGGCAGCAAATTGATCACAGCGATGGAACAGCTCATCTGAGAGAAAAGACTGAGAAAATTGGGGAACCCAGAGAAGGGAAGCTTCAGCTTGACCTAACTGGCCTTTTGTACCTAATGGGGCTAACAAGAAAGACTTTGCACAAGCACCTGGGGGGACAGGACAAGGGAGAATGTCTTCAAACTGATAGAGAGCAGATTTAAGTTGGATATGTGGAAGAAATCCTTCCCTGGCAGGGTGGGCCCTGGCACAGGGTGTCCAGAGCAGCTGTGGCTGCCCCTGGATCCCTGGAAATGTCCAAGGCCGGGCTGGACAGAGCTTGGGGCATCCTGGGATAGGGAAAGGTGTCCCAGCTCATGGCAAGGGTGGAACTGGGTGATCTTTAAGGTCCCTTTCACCCAAACCATTCTGGGATTCTCTCTGTGTCCCACAGGGTCACCTGCCCAAGGTGGTTTGTGCAGCAGAGAACTGTCACTGGACACCATCACAAAACACACAGCTCTGACTTTTGGGACCATCACTGCACACCCCAGCCCAACAATCCCAAGACAAACAGCTCAGCTCTTCAGTCCATGGTTATCTCAGGGAGTTCACTTTGGTCTTCTTTAAAAGGTGTGGCTGTGAATGAGTCATGAGGCACAGGGGATTAAAGCAAGGGGGAGTAAGAGGTTAATTGGATTCTATTTGGAGAGGGATTTAGGCTGGCTGAGTTTTTTCAGTCAGCAGCACATAGTGGAACATGTCACTTGTAATTGAGCTAATGAAACACCTCTGGAGATAAAAAACCACAGGCTAAATTCAGCCTTGGCTTTAGAGACTTGATGTTCATTCACCACAAGGTTATGCAGAGATGGAACTGCTTTGTTTGAGCACAGGGGGTGGAGAGGTGAGAGCAGGACTGGGCTCACTTTGCAAAATCTGCTTTTTGTCACTCAGGGCTGCTGGACCTTGGGGTAATTAAGCAGACTATTGTGTTATGGACACTATTCCAGGCCAGGAACCCACACTCTGCCAAAGTGCTAATGCAATTTTCTGAGTCCAGCCTCTCTCCTGCTATTATTACATTTGTTTTCTATAAATAGGCATTTTGCTCCATGGTTATAGCTGGGGAATTCCACATGGCTGACCTGAAAGAGGGCTGCCAATACCTGCCCTTTTCCATGCATCTTTTGGTGATTCTCAGTACAGTCCTTTTGGTTTTCTCAAGGGTAATTAAGGGTTTGTTTTTCAGTCCTCAAAACTGTGACAAAAGCACCTCTGTCCCAAAGCCAAACTACCAAACATGACTTGAATGCAAGCAGGGCAGTGTTGCCTTCCTGAGCCTGCCCAAAGGCCAAGCCAGAGTCCTCTTTGTGTGAGATTTTAATGATTTGATATTACCTTGTCTTCCAAGTCAAGAAGAAAACCTTTCAAAACAAGCATATCACGTTAAAAAATAAAAGTGAGACATTTTATGGAGGCTGTTTCAAAATCATAAAGGTATTTTGTACAAAACCACCATCTTCATCTTATCAGAATAAACTGACTCTGAATGAAAGTCACTTTCTAAATGAAAAAGTTGCAGTGAAAATTAGTTTCCAGTTTTTCAGGTTTTATATTCTTGTTTTGGGGATAATTACAATAATCCAGTAATTTCCTTTTGAAGACACTTTCAGAAAACTGAAACTCCACTTCTTCTTTCCCTCTGTCTCCCTTCAGGAATTTAAAAATAAAGTTAGTTTTAATGAGCAAAGTGATTGTGCCTGACACCCCTGATAAAAGAAACTCAAACCAATGCAGTAATGAATTTTGTGCAGTTGTATAAAAAATATCACAGACATGAGAACCTCAGCTCTTGCACTTGTGTGCCAGTTTCAGAACACAGGAAACCCTGGAATGATGTGGCTGCACTCTGTCAGAGAAAACCATAACAGCACAAAGCAATAAGAAGAGGAAGTGCAGACTTAGAGCCATGGACATGCACAGATCTAGAGGGCAAGGACAGGAGGAGGCTGGGTTTTATATCCTGGTGACACTTGTTCAGCAGGAATTGCCTCTTTCTCTTTGGTTTCTCCTGCTGTGGTTTGATTCTTCCCTCTTCCTGCAGAGGTTTGATTCCTCCCTCTGTGGCTTTAGGCAGGAAGACAGGAAGGCAGCTGCCTGAGCTACCAGCAGGTACCTGGAAAATGGAATTTCTCAGGTTAATTAAAGGATTGAAACATCCAAAGTGCTGAAGGAGAGGAAAATGTGCCCTGGTCAGTGCTGTTACAGCCTTTGTCCCTCCCAACATCCATCTCAGAGCTCTGTGCTGGCCAGCACACAAAAGAGACTCTCAGAACAGGGTCCTGCAAATCCACTCTGAGACAGGAATTCAGGCTGAAGGCTTTCTGGCACCATCACCAGCAACAAAGACAAAACCACTTCATGCCCAGTTACAGCTCTGCTGCTGATTCAGGGAGTTTGCATAAACAACAAGTGATGGGGAAAAGGCCCCATTGCCACCTGAGATCAGCTCCCAGCTCTCCAAAGGGATCCCATTCCCTCCCAAAGCTGCACAGCTCCTACAGTGAGACAAAGAGGGCCAAAGCCAGTAGCCAAAAACTGCTTAAGACATGGCAGACAGCGACAAGGATCATCTCCATGGAATGGTTTTATTGCAGCGAGGCTCTCCAGCCTCCCTTGATGAGAGCCACACTTCAAAGGCAATCTGGCCTGGATTAGAAACTCTAATATCTGAGGAGCCAGGAGCTTGCAGTTTCCCATTAAGTGGTATTAATTACCCTGGTTGTCGTGTTCTGCAGTTTGACCTAACCTACTGATTCCCCTTCCTCTGCTGCTGCAGAACATCCATCACTTTTAAAAGGGTTCCATAAAGCTACAGGGAAGGCTCTGGTTTGTGTTAGCCTGATTGCTCTGGACTGTAACAAAGCACCCATCACAGCTGCCCAGCCACACCATAGATCAAGCTCCTCTAATCTTTCCGTGTCTCCAGAGGGGAAGGCCAGGCAAATCATCAGATTTAACCTCCCAGGACTTTCTTTCTGGCGTGGAAGATGTCAGAGGCCATGCAAGCTTTCACTTTTCCTTGTTCCCTTAGAGCCCACAGCAACAGACAGGAGGAGGAAAGCAGGAAAGGCAAGGGAGAACAACAGAAACTGGACTTTTCATGCCACTTGCAATGCTCAGCTCCTGGCCAAGAAATACAGGTGGGAACAAGTGGCCTTTGGGGGCTCAACAGCCAAGGATGGAGATCAGCTTTTCTCAGCAATGAGGCTGCTGGGGATGAGGGTACATGTCCAACACCTACTTGTGGCTGATCTGGTAGGGAATCCAGCACAAAAACTCATGGCATGCAGGGGTACTCAGCGTTTTCCACCCTGCAGGCTTCCTTCAGCACTGTTCTGACTGAACCTGCTCTGTGCAGGGCAGTGAATTCCCAGGGTGACTCCCAGAAACCAGCACATGGCAGTGGGATGTGTAGCAAACCCATCTCATGTAGGGTCTTCAAACATCTGCTCCTCTTCTCCCTCTGGAAGCAAAAAGCTCAGGGCTCTTTTTCTTCCTGCTACTCAGGGTGAAAAGGGTGAGGAGGAGCAAAGAAACAACAGGTTTAATTCCTATCCCCCGAATCTCCCTCGGTGCTTTATTCCCTGAATCAACAGGAGAAATTCACAGAATCACAGAGTGGTTTGGTTGGAAGAGACCTTTAAGATCCTCTCATTCCTCCCCTGCCCTGGGCAGGGAACCTTGTGCTGGGTCAGCTCTGGGGAAACAGAAAATCCAGAGTGTTTCTTCAGTAAGAGACCCACCCTGGCATGGTTTGCCATTCAGCTACCTCTGAATGGCAAATGGATTCCAGGAGTTTGGCTGGTGTCTGCAGAAACCCATTGCTGGATGAGCAGGAATTGCATCCTGCCTCATCAGAGACAGCTCAGGGAGTGAGCCTGGAACAGCTCCTGTCAATGCAGGCAGGGCTCTGACTCAGGATCTCACTCAGGATTTTCCCAGGTTGTCTTTCCATGAAATATCAAACAGTATTCACCCTAAGGAAGCATTCCTGCCTGGAATTCTGCCTTCAGCTCCACCACCACCAGCCAGATGGAGAGTGGAGGGGATGATGTGGGGGCACACGTGAACGTGGGCTGCTCCTCCGCTGCTGTGAATCAGCCACGCTGCAATCACAATACCCAGTGATGCTCTGTTCCATGGTTTCTAAAAAGGAGACTTAAAGGAACTTGAGCAAAATTAAAAATATTGAACTAGCTAGTCAGATTAAAAAAAATGAGCTGTAAATCTTAGAAGAGAAACACAATTTTGCCTCTAACACAGAGAATTTTTAAGAGCAATTCATTCTGTCTGTTCTTCAAGATTTTTCACCCTGGGCTTATATGCTCACTTTTTCAAAAGAGGCTGACCTGAGCATTTTTTTATTTCTTTCAAGCATAACAATCAAACCCAAAGCCATTTATTTTATTTTTTTTTTGTCTGGCTCCTTCCTTTCTCTGTATTAATTTCAATTCCATCAACGAGGCAGTTGCATAACTGTTGTTTGTAATTGCTGTCACGTCAACCCTGAAACTGATCACTGCAACACTGAAGTTATATAAAAGGTTTTGTTAGGATTTTTGTTATTTTTCTCATTTAAATTGTGGGAAGATGAAGTCCTACCCTGGAGAGATGTTTTGGTTTTCTAGGCTCTGTTGTCTATTAGTCTTGTGCTTTGGTGTCTTTTCTCTCCAGTTTTGTTTTACACAGTGCAAGGGTCTGTTTATGCACAGAAATTCTCCAAAACCAGTTCTGTGCACCCCATTAATACACAGGCTACAAAATAAACTCTGCTGAGTCAGAGAAGCTACTGGCAAAAGTCAAGTTCACAAAATGGGTAAGCTCTTAAGGAGCAATTTAAGTTTCTGGCAAGGCAGACTATTTAAATGCTTCAGTGGCTGGGATTGTAATTTACCTTGTTCTTCCAAAACCAGTGGACTGTTTGCCTGCAGTGATGGAGTATCAAACCCAGTGGGATCATTTCTCCTTGTGTCTCTTCACTCAAACACACAGAAATGCTCCTGGAATTGAGAGTCAGCTCCTCTTGAGCACTCCTGATCATCCCCTTTGTGCTCAGCTGGGAGGGAGGCTTCTCCCTGCCCCGGAGAATTTAAATGATCCATTTTACCATTTATTTTCTGTCTTTCTAGAGCCACAAATGCCACTCACAGATCTCTTGGGCCCAAGGTAGTCTGAAAGCCATTCTGCACTGCAGACAGAAATGCTTCAAGCCAACAAATAATTAAGGACTTTTGACATAAGTGAATTGTACCCAATACTTGCTCGATGTTCCTTCATACTTTAGAGCAATCTGTTTGTAGCTGACATTACTTTTTCTTTAAAAAGTCTAGACAATGTCAGACTTTACAAGGAGAAAAAACAAATACTGAAATACTATCAATGCTCAGTCCCTCCTAAAAAAAAAAAGAAACAAGAGCAGAAAATATATCTGCTTCTTAAAAGTATCTTGTCTGTAAGTCCTGGCTCCCTGGGGAGGAGAAGCTTGTTTAGAGATGGGCATGGGAAGGCAGGAAACCACATCTCTCATTTCCACTTCAAAATCCAGCTTGTAAGGGCTAAACCAGAGCAAAGCAAGGTTCTTGCTGGAGGTCTGTGCTTGTCACCATTTCACCTGAGCATTAACCAAGGGACAGCAGTGCCAGCTGCTCCTGTGGGGAAGCAGCAAGGAGGGAGTTGGTCAATTGATGCTTTCACATGGTCGTTGTTGAAAATTCCTTCGGAATGAGCACCCTTGGGATGGCATGTGCAGGTTCAGGGGAACGGGCAGCACTCTGTGAGAAAAAACTGACACCTTCAGAGCGATGGGAGCTTTGCAAAACAGATTTCAAGCACCTAGGGAGGCATAGGGGAAACTGGGAATGCAGCTTACCCAGATGCAGTGCATGCATTCCTAAAGACACTCCCACAGGAATCCTGCAGTGTTTGAAATGAGAGGGATGTGTGTGTCTAAGAGTCAGGGCACAGCCACTCAAATTAACACACAGGCATGTTGAATTTATTAACTTTATAATTTGGATAGAAGAGTTCAAACCTCAACAGTGAGGTAATGGTTCAAGTGAGACACATAAATAGATGCCCTGTGAGTTGCTCTTATCTTCACCTGAGACCTTGTGACTCAGAGGCAACTCATGCTCAAAGGCAATTAACTCCAGCCCTTGGAGTGGTTTTCAAACACACACATCTCACTCTGGGTGTTTGTGGCCTATTTCTCAAGGATTTGTGAAAGGCAGCTAAGGAAATCAGGACTATTATCAGTAAATCTGCTACTCAAGCATGCTTGTGACTCTGAAAAACTGTTAAAGACCCCAAACTCCACAAGGACTGCACCCCAATCTGTGGGCTGGAAGAAAGGCTCTGCCATGCACACACCTCCTGCTCTGCATGCTCAGGGTCTCACAGTGGTGATGTTACCTTACTACTCTGGGGATGCAGCTTGTGGAAAGCACTTTATGCATAACCCAAGCCAGGTTTCTCAGCAGCTTCATTTTCCTCAGGATATCACCTGGGTAGGAATGGTGGAATCAGCTCTGGGAGAACTCTCGTCCCTGCTCTGCCCCATTCTCGGTAGCTGAGTTTGGTCTTAGCTCTCCTCCAAGCAAAAGAAATAATCCTTCATTACTGTCAGGAATAAAATGCTTAACGCTCTAAGGAATCCACACAAAAAGCTTCAATAGTGTGCACTGGCTTTGTTAAGGGTGGCTAAAAGATGTTTCACACAGAACATGGGGTTGTGCTTTGGAAGAACCTGCTCGTCACCAGCCCAGGCCTCACCATCCACCCAGGGGTGCCCTGCCCAGCTCTGGGTGCTGTGAGAATTTCCAGCTTCAGGGGTGCTCTGCCCAGCTCTGGGTGCTGTGAGAATTTCCAGCTTCAGGGGTGCCCTGCCCAGCTCTGGGGTGCTGTGTGCATTCATAGCCAGGATTTAATTGGGGACACTTGGCTAAGCATCACTGCAGACTCCAAATGGCACCTGGCTTCAAAGAACCAGAACTTTTGCTTTCATGGGAGACCCAAGCCTGTGCCTCTCACACTGCACCCTCTCCAGAGCCCTAACCAGATAAACTCCTCTTCCAGTAATGCTCTTTCAGACACATGGTCCTCAGTAAAAGGAGAATTTGGGATTTAGAACCTCTCCAGCCCTACCCAAGGTTCATCGTGGCTCCAGCACCAGGGAGTGCTTTTCCATTTTGTGTCTCACTGTGTCAGACACTGAACACAGATTGGCAGCTGCTGTATAAATCACTCCAGCCTGTTGTTATTGAGCTGCTCTAGGGCAGAGTTACCTCTTCAGCCAAGCACTTACCACCCTCCCCTGTTCCCAAGTTATCTGCTGATGCAGCTGGGATTGCAGCTCAGACAGGTGGGTGTGTAGGAGGAAAGTGATTTTAATCACCAGGGTTGTAGGAATGGCAGAGATGGATTTTAAGCCCCATCATTCTGGGCTGTTTCATCACTACTTTGAAGCTCACAGCTGCCACTACAATGAGTGCCTACTGTCCTTTTCAGACAATTCTGCTGATTTGATTAGGCTCCCCCTTGCATTTCCAACATCACCCTGTGCAAAGTTGGCCCCAGCACCTTTGCAGAAGGTCTAAAGAGAATATGAACAGAAGGCAATGTAATATACAATGGAAAATGAATCAGAAATGTGTACTTTATTAATACTCTTTACTCATGTAACTTCTCCAACCACTTATTAATGTTAATTTTGTTTTAAACTACCTTTCTCCCAGTGGCAGCTCCAGCACCAGCGAGTTCTCCTCATATCAGCTATTTTGGCACTCGTTATAAGCAAAGTTGTAAGAGAATGTAGCTCAAGGGACAGAGCTGCACCTTCTCACTCAAAGTCCAAGTTACTCTGTTGTACTGCAAGGCAAACTCTGGCAGAGTTAAATAACGACACAAAGCGAAGATATACTCCATAAAACATTAATATTTTAATGAAAAATCTTAGCTTCATGTTTCTATCCAAAGACACTCAAAACTAGTTTTTCTCCCCCCTTAATTTTGACCTATAATGGGACCAGTTTGGAGATTTATTTTTTTTTGTATTTTGGAACTTTTTTTTTAAAGATTAAACAACCAGGCTAGCAAAAAGTTACCCAATACATACTTTTCTTATATCAAACAAGCTAGTATTTCAATACAATGTAACTATACAGAATATATACATTACACATATGATCACAAAGCAAACACTACAGGCTCAGAACAGATTTGAAAAAACATGATATTCACATTGATTACAATAACTCTAAAAATGATTGTAACGTTGAAACGGCACTTAGTTTACAAAAAAAGTCACAAAAATATATATAGCCACCAAGAACTATGGTTCCTGAAAAATACTAATAGCCAGATAGTATTATATAAAATGTGAAGTGTATTTAAACATCGTATACATTAAAAAACAAAACCAAAACCCAAAACCAATTCTGTTAGGTCAATAAACATGCCAAGTAATCTAGCTGTGGCCAGCATCAACAAGAGAAGCTGTACTGTGGATGAGATGATGACTGGATATACGGCTGGTGACTGGAGACTGGCACAGTTAAGGGGGTTTCACTGGTACTAAAATGCACAAAGAAGCCCAACAATAATTTAATTCACATTTTTTTTTCCCTCCAGCTTCCGCTTTTCCCTCTTTGGGGTTTCACCATGGGGCAGCACCTTGAGTGAAGGCACTGCAGGAACAGAGCAAGGAAGCTGTCCAAGGACTTGGTGTAGCCAGGGTTACAGGTCAGAATATCAAAAGCATGCATCAGCTAAATGAATGGTGAAACAAAATCACTCTTCTGGGGACTTCAGCAACCCTCAGGAAGACTGTAGGTACAGTTGCCACAGGCTGGCAGCACCAGATTCCACTTTGTTATTTTAGTGCAACCAGATTTGTAGGTGAGACCTGTGGGACACGGAGTTACTGAGCTAGCACACACAGAGTGAACGAAAACCCAGAGCAGAAAGTACTGTTGCACTAAAAAAATTCACATTTGTTTCTTTTATGGTACATTTCCTCAAATACTTGGAACCCACTCTATTTACCAGGTACCTCTGATGTGGCTGAGGCACTGTCTGGCCTTGAACCCTCTTACCTGCCATCACGATGCTATGGGATTTATTATGTCTAGAGTTGGAGATGAGAACCCTCCAAAACAGGATTTCACCTTGTGAGCAAAACTCGAACATAACCGGCCTGAATGAAAATCAGCTATTTTCCATATTCTGATGGTGTGGAAGTTGCAATGGATGTAGGAGCAGCAGGTGCTCCTCCATCTGAATTCTCTCATCCCTGCAGGGTGCACAAAGCTCCTGCTGGATTTGCATATAAAATGCTTCCTGGTTTGTCTCTGGGAGAGACCAGCACTCATCTCAGCGCTCCCACACCCTGGGCTGCAGGGTGGAACCAGCGACCAAGAAGCGCCTGAAGCCCTCGTATAAAAACCTTAAACCATAGCTTAAAAACAATAAAATTTCATCCCGCAGGGGACATATAGGGATCATAGTCTTAGAAAATATATTTGACTGCATTGGCAGCTATTACTTTTTAAAAAAGTTTAAATTCACACCTTTTAGACTCAGAATCCATGTGAACCCAGAACCATTTTCAATAACCGAGTCTACTGATCTCTCAGTATGAGAGACTTGACCGTGGTCTCTGCGAGCCTGACAACTGAACTCCAGCTGTGGGAAACACCACTCGTGGCTGACTCTGCTTGGAGCACGAGGGCTGAACCTCATCAACCCTGACCCTTGTCAAAGCAGACACAGAAATGCATACTAAATAATGGATTTTTTGGGGGGAGGAGGGAAAAAAACCAAAGAAGAAATAAGAAAATGCATCCTAGAATTCAAAACGCTCTGATAATGTACTGAAGGAAATTTATGTTTTAGGTTTAATCCCAAGTGTAGTTTAAGGCAAGTTTTTTTTCTGTTTTCGTTATCTCTCTTGCTCTGTTTGGAATCCAAGCACATTAGCAACATAAATTGTTTTAAGATGTCCTGTGTTTTTACATCTCTCTTGTGAAGAACACCAGCATTTCAAAGAACTGAACACTTCCAACAAGTTAGAGAGGAGAAATAAAGCAGTGTTTGCATTTAAACTGTATTCATTTCTATGGAGAAAAGAGATATTAACAAGAAACAATTACAGACAGGAAAATTAACAAGTAAACCCAACCCTAAACCAACCAAACAAAATCCTCCAAGAACTCTATTGTTCCTCCAGTTGAACCAGATTGGAAAGTGAGAGCTAAATTAAGATGTTACCCAGAGATAAGGAAGTTGAAAAGATAATGTGTAACATACAATGCAATGAATAATGAACCCCAGGCCTTGCCTTGTACCTCAGTGTTAATGTTCCTTATTTCTTTTCAAGGAAGAACAGATCAGAGCTATAAAGGCTTTGTAACTTTCCCCCTTCTCTTTGGTATTCTGAAAGCAATTTGCCTTCTGACTCAAAATTTTAAGTCTTAAAAATCCAATATCCAGATATGTCTATGGTGTATTTGTACCTTCTCACCAATGAACTCTTTAGCAAAATATTTCAGGGATGAAAATGATCAGATTCTAATGATCAGATTATGTCCTCCACCTCATACCTGACCACCTTTGATTATTACATCTCTGCAGCCAGGAAATGTGCTTTGGGTGAAGCACTTTTCAGAACATGAATCACAAAGGACTCTCATTTACCTGCATAAGACATCAGGAAAAAGAGAAAATGCTGTATTTGAGTTCAGTGTCGTAGCCCTCTAGTTCAGAATAAAGCTCAGCAAAAGCATTGTCTTGTCTCACTGGCTTCTCAGAGAAATCAGAAGTGGAAGAGAAATGGTCTCTAAATTCAGCTCATCAACAGGCACTGGGCTATTTCACAGTACAGCAGCCCAGAAAAAGCATTTCTCCTTCAAGCCCTTTTAAGAATCCTCACAAAGGTAGATATAATCAAGACTGAATTGCAGCACAGAACTTCTTTGCAGCAGGTTTCTAAAATACCCTTTGGGTCTGGTGGAGAAACCTCATTCCAGCAACTTGGAAAGTACTTCAATCCCAACTGTTTTCCCTCTATTTAACTAAAATATGTGGGTTTTACCTGAAAGGAGAAAAATTGCTAAAGTCACTGAAACCCTTTAAACTCTTTCCAAAGGTCAAGAAACTTTTTTCCTTACAAAAGATGGCTATTAATAGAAAGAACTCAGACCCAGAGAGTATTAGAGCTGCCTAGGCTGACTGAATACAAATTGATGTGCAATATAATACGACTTTTGTGTCTTCTGTTTCTTCAGGAGCAACTTTCTCTATTGGTTCCATTTCCTCCTCATGTTTGCATAAAACAAATCCGGCCAGAAAACAACAATTTACAAAAAACAAGACCCAAAAGTAAGGGAGTATATAATGCCTTTGGAATACTGAGATCAAGCAATACCTACTCACTCAGCACATCATCTGTAGGCTGTGGGTATTTGGCATCAAACACTGAGTTAACTTCAGAAGCTGTAAGAAAAATCACAAATCTCCTAATGTACTTCCTAATTTAGGTTTCAAAGCAGTACTTGAGCCCAAAGAGCCCTGACCAAACAAGACTCACTGCTCTGAAAATCCCACACTCTCCATTTGTAGCTTTTTCTAAATATGGAAAAACAAAATTGCAAATATTTTCAGTTTATTGCTTGCTTGAGCTGTGTGTGTAGCTGGAGTAATGGCCTTTAATAAACCGAGCTGGCAAGGATTTAAAGTGTTTTGAAACAGGAACAATTCATCATTGCTCTATAGGCTTTTTGTAAACAACCCCCCTGTTGGTTAGAAAGTTGTCCTTAGAGAGAATAAATTGCTTGTTTTGTCCAAAACAGGCTAATAAAAATCTCTGAAACTATACATACATATGTATAAACAAAAAAAATGTGCAATAATGCACAAAAGAGCTTATTTTTTTCCGGTCTGTAAACTCCCTCTAGCTAGCTCTCAGCTTAGTAAAAATACAGTGTGTACGTGAGGGGGCAATGATCAGAACTGCAAATAATCTGGCTGTGGTTTAAGAATTTCAGTTTGGGAAAATGTTCATTTTCCTTTGTGGTTCCCCATCTACAGACAGATACAGTCAGGAGATATTTGTCAGGCTTGCATGGCCAAACACTTTTCCATCGTTCCCAATTCCTGGTGCACCTTTAGACTTTCCAGGCCTCACCTCAGCTGGGCAGATCTGTTTAGGCTATTTGATCAAGCAGTTTCTAAAAGGACTGGAATAGAAGAAGTAGGAATACCTGGCATTCATCTGGGCTGGACAGGGATTGTGTGTTTTGAAGAAGTGTGTGACTGTTCCTTTCAAAACCTCTCACCATTTCCAAGCACAGGGCACAGTAAGGGCTTTGAAAAACAGCAGGCACATATAGGAAGTGTCACTTCTTTATGCAGAAGATTAAAGCATCCACTCAAAACTAGTCAAAACTGTTCAATCATGGTTTCCAATGCATCCCTTTGTTTATCATTTAAAAAAGGTTTCCTCTGATTTCTTTCCCTTAACCAGAGGGCCTGCAGAAGCAAGAGAAACTTAATGAGCTGTTCTAACTGTGGAAGAAGGAATAGTTAAAGTGATCTGAATCAGTTGTTCTTCTTTAGAAGTATATCACAGCTTCCATGATGTTCTGACAAGATCTTTTTTTGTGCAATCAGTCTTAAATATTTTCACAGAAGTGATCATTCAGTCATGAAAAATAATGTAACATCTGTCGCAGTTCTCAGTTTAAAGCGTAGCTTACAAAGTAAAAAGGGGAAAATCTCCCCACTTTTTGTTTAAAAAAATTAAATTAAAATGTACAGGACCAAACACAGGCACTTTCCAAAGAACAAAAATGAAACCAAACCATGAATTATTCGATAGTAATAGATGACAGCTCCGGTTTTGGAGGGTCACCCGCGGCTGCCTCAGCAGTGGCGTTAGTCTTTGGCTGCTCTGGCACATCTTCTTCCTTCTCTGCCAACCCACCCAGAGACCCCAAGGGGAAAGTGCTTTCACAATTCTGAGTTGACGACACCTGTGAAATGACAGGCATTTGGACAGAAGAGTTGCTTTCAAAGCCATGCTCCCCTAGCTCATACTGCCCGAGGGTCTCCTCTTGTTCCTGGTTTAAGTAGTCCGGTACTAGGAAGTCACTGGAAGAGGGTAAAGGACAGAAGAGAAATGTCATTTCTCACACCATGGAATCAGCTCCATCACACAAGCTACACACTGCATTGACAGAGAACAAAGGTACTCATTTCACACTGGCCAAGATCATGGCACTGACATACTCCACTAAGCACCATAACCTGGTTCTCATTCCCACACACAGAATTTATTCAATGGCATCTATTTCGCATCTGTATTTCCTACACAGCAACTTCTTTTTATTAGATTGTATCACCTTGATGAGAATGCAAGTTAATGTCTGGAACACATTTGGCACTGAAAACCTCATTGAAGAAAAGGGAGCACTCAGGCTTTAAAAATAGAAACAAAAACGAGTTCAGCACTGGCAAAACGTGGCCTTTTCCATGTCTGAGGTACAACATCCCCCAGAGCAGCAGCAGGACTGCCCTCCAAGTGGGCAGGCTGGAACCAGAGGCACAAGGTGAGGCAGCTGAAGGCAGAGGAAGCTGCCAGCTGCAGTGGGGGCTGTGATCCTGACACGTATCTCACTCCTGAGAAAAGAATGGAATTGCACTTCCTTCCCCTTTTAATCCTTTCTGGACAACTATGCACTCTTAACAGCTGAGGGCTGAGTGGATCCAAAGAAAACCTATCAAACGCTCCAGTTGTATTTTCAGAGCATGAGGATGTAACAAAAATAAATTTCTTTGCAAGTTTTCAGCACCAGACATGAAGTTTGTAGTTGAGACAAGTATATACATATATCACATATCAGCACGTTTGTATGCCTTGGTTCACCTGGCAATGCCTCAGTTCAAAGAAATCCTTAAATGACAGCAGCATTCACTGCTCCAACCCAAACTCACAGCCAGCTCTGCTAAACCTTGTGTTTGTCAAATCAGACTGAAGGAAGGGCTATAAGCAACTAAAATCATACTCTTGAACATGACTTGAATTTGCTGACAACAAAGCAGTGCTTACCACAACCAGGGCACCACCCTGCAGGGTTTATGCTCCAGTTTTGGCACAAGAGCCAGGAACAAGAACAGCATAAGCCCACAGATATGAAGCACTTGTACTTTTAAACAATATTCTGCTGAAAGAACAGTGACAGTCTTTCCTGCTTTGTTTTTCAATTTTTTTTTTGTCCTACATCACTTCTGAGTTAATCAGACAGAACAAAATACTCAAAATGTTTATTATGGGAAAAAGAATAATGTCTGGAAATCAGGAGAGGTGGGATTGGGATGCTGTAACATTCAGAACACACCTCTTTTGCATTGCTGAGGGCAGATGACTTATACACACCAAGCTGCACTCTCCCTATAGATTTAAGAGCTGGAAGACCTTCCTGTGTTCAGTTTCTCTCATCCAACTTTTGTATTTTCTATCTCAAATTCCAACATTACATTTGTATCAATGAGAGAATACAGCGCTTGTCTGATACCTCAGAACTCTTTTAATAGTCTTTAGCAGTGCATTTGTGAGATATGCCAAGCCTTTTGTGCCCTGATAAAAAATGTCCAAGTGGCCCTTACTATTTCCAAAGCTATTATCCTAATCATTTAGTAATGTTATCTGGGAAATGAGAAAGGAGAAGGTCTGGAGTAATGCAAACTTTCCACAGTGTTAAGCAAGCACTTAAAACGAAGTAGGAAGTCTGTGCCCTATGAAAGTGAACAGGCTACGTACAAGATTTTGAAAAGCAAATCAATATCAAATCACAGATCCTGTAGGACAGAACACTATGGCTTCACACCATTGGCCTGGCCACAGATACTACTGAAAAGAGAAATTAAATAACCCAGAACCAGCCTCTGCATATCACTGGATTCTTCAGTAGCCTCCTATATAGCTCCCATGCTGTAAGACAGATCAGATACAACAGAGAGTGGAGCAGGAATCAATCTGACTGGAATTAGCTGGCAACCTGATGAGAGGCACAGCAGGCTGCCCTGAAAGCAGGAAATGATCATCTAAGGAAAAAAAAGCAAAAAAAAGCAGAAAAAAAGGAAAAAAAAAAAAAGCAAAAAAAAGAAAAAAGCAAGTTTCCCTGTTAGGTTTTTGCTGTGCACCTCACCTGCTCTGGAAGTAGTTTGCTAGCTCTGATGCTTCATGGTTCAAGCTCCTCAGGTGAACGATTAAATTTCCAGAGTTGGTGAACATGGCGCCGCATGTTTTGCACTCGTAAATCCGAGGCTTGCGGATAATGTGCCGGGAAACCCGCATGTGGTGTTTATATTCCCCGAAGGAAGTGAAAGTGGCACTACATATCTGGCACCGGAAACAGCGTTTACCTTCGTGCTTCAGGCGATGCATCTTGAGCGAGTAAGCTCGGGTGAACTTTTTCCCACAGCGGTCACACTGAAAGGGTTTAATGCCTGTGGAAGAGAGAGCGCAAACACGTTCACCTTGTGCAGCCACAGCTCAGGGGTAAAATCCTCCCAGAGTGCTACAGCACAGGGACAGCAGCTGTAGGTGGTCACAGCAAAGCCCTGTTTGAGGAAGAGATTCTCTGTTAACTTTAAAAAGGCAGAAACAATTAGAGCAGAGCTGCGCTCCCTCAGTAACAGCCTCCGAGAAATCTCATGGCTGTGACCTGTCCCGAGGCTCCTTCCCCACGCTTTAAATGGAACACAAGCCCCCGTGGATTAAAGATCCCCAGGCACAGCCAACAAGGACCTGATGCTGCAGTTGTCTCCAGTGCCTTTGAACTCCTTTGATCTCGGCAGATTCTTGTGCCAGACTGGTTCCCAACAATGCAATTATCAGCCTACCCTTAATTGCCGTGTTTTTTTCTGGCTGCCTTTGGCCTCGGAGAAGTGCTCTGGCAAGGGGACTGTGTGCACACAGACACCCCTGTAAGGCAGCAGGAATGGTGATAAAAGGGGCACTAGGAGCCTTTATATTGCGTGGGAACCTTGTTGGACAGGACTTTTCGGCAACTTTGCATGACAGACAGCTCTCTAAGACAGTTGAGCTTCATGCCTCTCATTTTTTTTTCTTGTATTAATTTAGAAACTCAGTTCCTATCAAATTTTTGATTTCTTTCCCTAAAACATGTGAGCTCTGCAACATGTTGCAGTGGCTGAGTGTGCAGTCACACAAACAGAACTATTACAATGTAGAAGTCTGAGTCACCAAAACCTTTAGATTTAATAAAAAGTCTGAACTCCAGAAAGTGGGAAAATCCAAACATGAGGCTAAGAATCTGGAATATGGAGCTCTATTCATAATAGGGCTGTCAAGGAATAGAAAAGATTTTTTCAGAAGGCTGAATGTGCATCAGGCCTGGCTGTTAATTCCCCCAGTCTTTCACTCTACTTTCCTTACTTTCAAAGCAGGAGGTGAACTTTTAATTGAGGGTTTTTAGACAGAGAAAGCTGTAGTTAAGGTTACACTGAAACGCCCTGTTAAGCATGTGAAAACAAGTTAATAAACTGGAATATGGTCTGGTGGAGCTCAAACTTTTCACGCTTTCCTACTATGCAAGGGCACCTATTTCCTCTGGTAGTTTGAGGGAAATCTCTTTAGCCATTTTGCTCATGTGAAAACACTTTCAACATTTACAAGCTTTGAGAGTTCTTTTGCATGTCAATTATTCTAAACCAGCTATTCAAATCTCTCAACTTTACCCAGGGGTTGGCAGTTGACAGGTTGGCCAGAGATGCTTTGCTGTCAGATTTTAACAACAGGCTTGGGATCATTTTGCACCTGATATGCCCACAGAATTTGCTTTTTCAAGTATTAAACACATATCTGGTTATTTTGCTTGAAAGGATTCAACAAATAATTGTTGATGGGGAAAAAAATTGGACCTTGTCAGTTGTGGCTGCTCTGTCCCAGAATGGTTCAGCCTCTGTATGCAGATAAGAGTCAGACTCAAACCAGGAGATGCTAAACCATGAGGCTTTGTGCCCAAGTGCAACAACCCTTCAATATTCCCTTTATTCCCTCAAATGTCAATGTTATTGCCACGTAATGCTGACAGGTCTTGAAAACACCAACAGCAAATACATTGGGGAGTTCATGCTTGGTTAGAAATCAAACTGTATTTGGGGAGCAAGGCCCAGAGGAAGAATTCACATAAACCTTTGTGCTACCTGCAGGAGCTAAATCAATTATCAAACCAATTCAGTTGTCCTGCAATCCCTCCAAAAAGTCTGAGATCCCAAGGCACACAACCTTCCTCAATGCAAGGACATAGATACTTGCTTATGGCTTCAAGCTTCCTCTGAAACACAGCAGAGAATTACAACATGGCAGAGGAAGAATTTCAATCTACTTCTTTAGGGCAATAAAAGGGCCAAGTATACTTTATTTCATCTCAGATATTTTTCATGAAAATTACTTATCCTGATGAGTTCCAGGCAATCAGGTTTTTTTTCAGTCCACACAAATGCTAATCATCCACGAGCACAACTATCAGTCAGACTCCAGGGATCAAGACAAGCGAGACAAACCTCTACCCAGCCTTTCTGAAATCAACTCTCAAGCACTTGGCAAGTGAAGTGAAAGAGCTGCATTATTACAATTGCTGCAGAGCGAGGTTGTGAGTCAGGAATTGTGGGGAACAGGGGTGTTTCTTACCTGAGTGGATAAGCATGTGTTGTTTTAGGTTCTGAATGCGAGTGAAGCGCACCCCGCACGTGGGACACTGAAAGGGTCTGTCGGGACCGTTTGGGCTGGGCCTCTCTGTGCTGCTGGTGGAAGGAGCAATGTAGAGTTGGTAGGGATACTGAACGTTCTCCAGACTACAAAATAAAAAGGCACTGATTTACAAACAAGCCAGAGAAATGACCCATGAAGCCTCGTCTCTGAAAATCTGAACCTTGAGCATTTTCATGTGAGAAGGAAGAGACTTTTCTGCTGAAATCTCCATTTATTCTGGAAATCTCTGGGTCCATAACAATGTGTCTGATCTGCACCTGAAGTCTTACAGTCACTGACACTGCACATCTGAACACAGCCAGGGAATAAGCTCAGAATTCTGTTTCTTTGGGCAACAGACCTGAGCACAACGGCAAACTGAACGTTATTTTCCAGGCGTGGGCATTTTCTCCAGCACATTGATGACTTGCAATCACTAAACAGTCCCTGAGGAAGAGTTTATAGAGCTGAGCAAATGAAAAGCAAAGGAGTATTTTGCAGCTTCAGTGATATTTGCAAATGAAATTAAAGCAAATTAATTTTTCATCTCAATCCAAGTTTCATCAACAAATAGTATCTACAATTGAATATTTCTAAGTTTAAAATATTAATCTAATGAAGCAATAGTTGCTCCTTGTCTGATTCAAAGAGCTCCATGAACAGAGCTCCAGTGCTGTGTTTAAAAAACAGCACACGGACTGCAATAAGGAACGATTTAACTTTCAAAGTAATTTATTTAAAACCGACTAATTGCTCCTCCATAGCCTCCAGCTGCAGACTGTTTAAGGGAACTGTAGTGCTCTAATCCAAGTCCTCTGGCAAGGAACTTGCTAAAGGGCACAGTGAAATAGGAAGAAACCTGCTGGTACAAACATGGGAACAACAGGGTTTGTACTTACCTGGGGTTTCCCCTCCCTGAGGAGATCTGGATTTTTGGTGAAACAGCCACTTCAGCTGCTCCCAGCCTGCTGAAAGATCAGCCATCACTGGCAGCAGGGAACTGCTCTGACCCTGACTGTTCATTCCGTGGCCAGCACATTGCAACTTTAGCTTTATTCAGCTGTAAGGTCTGAAATGGCCTGAGAAAAGATGCAATGAGGTCTCCTCACAGTCAGAAAGTTTTCCTAACTGAGGAAATCCTTCTGCTGCTCTGCTTCCCCCTCAATCCCAGAGGGCTGGCTTCAGGGTTATGCTGGATTTGGGGATTTCTAGCACTCACACAAATGAAACATGCACTTTGCACAAATACAGTTTCCTTGATATTATAAAAAAATCCACAGAGCAGTTCAGCACAGGAGGGCAAGAACTAGGATCATCTCTTTAAAATCAACATTTAATCTGTCTTTACTCTAGAAAAGGATGTCACTACAACTCTGAGGACAGAGTATCTGAACTCTGAGTGCAGAATTCTCAGCAGCAGAAGTTCCAGTTGTAAAATTTATCTGGAGAGAGAGCACCAGGTACCTCTTGATACACCCAAGATTAAAGAGTTTCCTGTAGGAGTTTAGTATCAGTCAGTCTGTAAAACCCATCAGGATTTCTGATCTCACATGACACTGGAGGAAGAATTGCACCAAAGAAGAAATTTTATTGTCCTTGAGTTTTTATACACAGTAGGGTCCCAAAGCTGTGGAAAACAGAGATTCTGACAGACCTGTTGATCTGTGATAAAGGGAATATTTGCAAGAGCACAGTCACTAGCTCCTGTCCTGGGCCTGGCAGAATGGAGCTCTTTGCCATCTTGGGGTCTAAAAAAAGGCAACTGAGGCTTTTTGAAATAAGTGAAGGTATTTTAAACATGGGTTCTGATATTATAACCAAATTCCTGACCAACTCTGGCACTCCACTTCCTTTTTTATACACAGAGTGTGCTCAAATAAGAATAACATTTGGGTTTTGTGACAACAAAGAATTTCATCTTCTACTGACGTGTTCCTTAGGTCCAGCCTCCCTTACTCCTGCATTAGGGGACTGTGAGGAGGCACAGGCTCGTTGTGCTCCTGGAGCTTTCTCAGGAGTTCTCTCAGGAGTTTTCTCTCAAAGTAGGGCAGGAATCAGGAGCCAGAGCTCTCCTTTTGTTTCCAGCTTTCTCAGGCTCGCTCACCCTCCACGCCTGTGCCACCTCCTCTGCCCCTGGAGGAGAAGTGCTATGGGTACAACTCCACAGAAGAAATTGAAAATAAAGTTTGGTTTTTTAATTCATACATCTTTCATGATGAGGAGGGCTGATTAAAGCAGATCTAATGGGAATCATGAGGCTCTCCAGCTATCAGTGCCTGGCTTGTCTTTTCCCATGCTCACACTGCCAGCAGGGTGAAATACCTATTTGGTGACATAGCACCATGAAGAGATTATATTTGAAACACTATTAGATTGTCTCTCCCCTGCTTCTTTTTCCCCACATTTACTTAATTTTTCATGGCTTTCAATTTGTGATCAAGGTGGCACTTAACAGTTGAGATTTGTCTGTCTAGTACCAGCTACATAGAGAGGTTTCAAATGTTTGCACTGAAATATCCTACCTGCATTTTTTCTTCTTTTCACCCTGAGACTATTTACATATTTAACTATGTAGAAGTAAACTCTGACAAACATGAATGCCAAAATGCCAGTGAACCTAGAAATGTTCATTTTTTGCAAATAACAATTATTTTAGAGAAGTGGAGGTTCTCATTCTGTTGGTTCAGAAAGACCTTTTATAACTTTTATAACTGAGCAGCTCCTTTTTAAGTGCAGCCACAAACTGATACAGACCAACTGTTAAAGCAGGCAAGACTAGAAAAGTGAATAACAATCCAAATGTGAAATATCAAAGAAATAATAAATAGATACTTATTATATTAATATAAATAGACACTGTGGAGCAGTAATTTTAATACTTAAAGATTCCTGTGTGCCCATTAAGCTGACAACAATTACATGTGACGTAGTGTTTATGAAACACTGATTATGCAGGAGGCCAAATTAATGATGTTAATTATTTAATACAGAAACTCAAGAGATAAGACATCTTAGTTTTTGAAATTTTTATGATTCTTTCTGCAGTGACACAGATATAATACTGAGATACCTTTAGAAGGACTAGTCTTTTCCTTTGTTTTAGAAATAGAAATGTAATATACAACATAGACTTAAAGGTGCATGAAACACTCAAAAAGTGTGGGAGGGAAATTTTCTCCATCTGTACAATGCATTGTTTTTTTTTGATCCAGCTAGAGAAACATGTTTCATTTTATTCAGAATTTTTATGCCCCCAAAACTGTGTGCCCAAACTGCTGCTCAGTGAATGACAGGCCATATTTATGTTATTTATGCTGTGTCCATCCCATGCTTGAAATGGGAATTTAAGTTTAACCCTACACTGTCCCAGTGGACTTGAATGCACTGACAAGACAAACACACATACACCCCTGAAAGGAAACTGCTTAGGTCTTGGAAGCACCATTTTACATATTTAACTGGTTCTTGGAATAAGAACATTCTTGACACTTTCATTTGTATTTATAAAATAAATCACCTGGTAGAAAGCTTTAGTCCTGGAGCCTAAAACCCCCACGACTCTTAGTTCACTTGTAGCTATTGAGAAAAGGTGCAAATTGTAGTTAATTTTGCTGATACTTCTGTCACTCTGAGACTAATTATTTTCAAACTGGTGCATAAACTAAGGTAAAAACTCTTTCCTTCTCTGCATGGAAGAGATATTTTAGTGGGAATTTTCAGGTGTTTAAAGACTTTTTTATCTCCTGAATTTTCTATGCAGTTTGTGCTGAAGCTCTGCAGTTTTATAGGAAACTTCTGAAACAATCCACTGCTGAAAATACGTGTGTCACTTGACTTCAGAATTACAGGTTTAAAAGCCTGGATTAGTTCAAGTGCAACATGTGCTCCTACTATTAATTCAACCCTCAAGTGCTGGGTGTTATTTTTATACACAGGTTTGTTAGCAGATAGATAAAATCTTCCATGTCATCCAAAAAGTCTTATCTAAGCAGTTATTTTCCCTTTTTAAGGGAGGTGGGACACATTTGAGATGGAAATGACAGGAAAGATTTTATGAGCTATGAAAATGCACCTCTTGGTTATTATCTCTATAGGAAGCTTCTCATGACAGAGTTTCTGGAACAACTTCCAAAGGTTCACACTTCTTCCTCAGACCCATTTGTCTTACAAACCCCTGCAAACACCAGTTTGGAAAAATGTGCTTTAGAGAGGGACTAGCTAAGAACTGGAAGTCAGAGCAGCTGAGAGCAGCCCTGTGTGCCATGTGTGGGTACCTCACTAACAGAACTCCGATGTCTTTGACCAAACAGACCCGGTTTAGTTTGGTTTTCTCTGCCAGCTTTCCCTTATAAAGGATTCCTTTAATAAATCACTCAGCTCAGCACAGCAAAAGCCTGCTAAATATTTACAGTAAGTGCCACACAGCATCTTGGTAAGAAGCTACAGGCAGAAAGTTTGGGAGAAGAGATTTAAGGCTGCTCCGCCTCTCCTGTGGCTTGCAGCAGTGAGGCCTGGTGAAGTCAGAGCTAGGTCCTTGTTTTTGTTGCTTTAGCATGCATGTTTCATATAGAGGTTTAATTAAAATTTATTAATAAAGAGCAATGATGAAGAAACAGCAGGAACAGCACTATCTTTCTTCACCAGTGCTGCCTGGAAATAGATAGGAAACAAAAAGCAACGAGTAAGCAGATTCTGACTTTCATCACCTACATTCCTCTAAAGCATCTGCTCCTCCAGGCACTGATTGTACTTTGATCAACACGGAGAACTTGATGTAGAAACAACTGAACATTGTGGGATTAAGGCTGGGGAGGTTAATTACAGCACAGCACTTGGTGCAGAGCACTTTGCACACCGGGTTGGTACATACCGATCATCATCGTCTGCATGAGCGTTAGTGCCAGAGGTGCTTTGGAGTGTGGGCAATCCCTCTGTAACCCCCTCATCTATTGAGCCTAGGCAAAGAAAAAAGGGCAATTTAATGCAAATAACTGTTCAAAAAGAGGTTGGGTGGCAGGTAAATACATATCAAGCTTGCTTTCCCAAATCTCTGATAGACACTGCTTCCTGGGTGATAAGATAATAAAAGTGCCTTGGGAGAGTAATTTAGAACACCCAGAAGCAACTTGTTCAGAATCAGCTTCTCTCAGCACAGATTACCCAGTAAATTGACAGCTCAATAAAGGACACATATTTGGTGCACCTAGGAAATGGAAATGTTAAATACAGCCAGTTTTCAAAATACATCCAGTAGTAGCCCTGTAAAGCAGAAATGTTATGTTCACCCAAAGGGATTATTTTGTCAATTTTTCAAGACTTCCTGAGCAATAAGGAGTTCAAACCTGCTACACTAAATGGCTTTTGTGTTCTAAATCTTCCATAAATATATTAATTGATAATGTCTTCTTTTATTGATAAGCAGCTGAGACAGGAAGAGCCCTCTAGGAAATCAGAAATGCAACACAAAAGAGACCACACACTTGTTTGTAAGAGAAATGTATAAACAAAACCACTCGAGGGCTCTGCTCAGGTCACCAGCATTGGGGCAAATGTAGCTCCAGGGCCTTGGGGAACAGAATCCAGTGGAAATTCAGCACTAAAATAAACCCACACCTCCATTCACTGGTGGGGCTGTTGCCCATCACTGCTGGATGTTTGGTCAAGCAGGCTATGGATCTCCCCACTGAATCCATGGGAGGACAGATGGGGAAGGAGATTTCTCTCCCTCCACCTCGAGGACAGGCAAAGTGCAGGACAGTGCTACAGGCTGCTCTTGCTACTGGGGGAAAATAATTCTGCTTTCTAAGAGAGGGGTACATAAGCAATCTGAATTTGGGGACCCTAAAGCTCACCAGGAAAATCAAGTAGAATTAGGTGTACACTGAAAAGTGTCAGAGGAAACGGAAAACCAAAGAGAAGGAACAGGGATGTGAAAAGTGAAGCAGAAAATGTGCAAATTCTGTCAAAAAGAATGAGAGATCTTTCCTGAAGTGAGTGTGATGCCATGTTATGGGGCCAGTGACAGAGGAAAATTGCATCTCTGGCAGTTTCACAATTAGTGAAATCAAAATTTTTAATTTTGCTAAGAGGTGACAAACTATACTTGGGGAATTCACCAACTAAGCAATCTATTAAAAAAAATCACAATAAATAAAATAAAAATAAATATAATAAAAGTCACAAAGTTAATCCCATTTTGATTTATCCTTCTTTCTCATGAAATACTTACATGACAGTCTACTGAAAAATAAGCCCAACTCTCTTAGGTTTAATTTCATGCCTTCACCTCTCAAATGCCAAAAGTGCTAATGAGTTATGAGAGTATCTTCTTAGACACAGCTGTTTTGTAACTATAATGACTTATTTATCAAGTCCCTGCTCCATGTCTCCTTCCATATTATAAACTGCTTCCAAATATTCCAATAAATTGCAAATGAACAATTCTTAAATTTTCCAAAGAGTGAATAAGCTTTTTGCAATATCAGAGAGAGAGGCAAGAATGCTTTTGTAAATGCACTATAAAACACTAAGATAAATATATGTAATTATATGAGGAAAATATGTTCAGGGAAGAAAAAGCTGTATTTTAACATATCTTGCTGCCTTTTTTTACTATTCTCCCATTACTGCATAAAGTAATGCATTTTTGGGAGGTAAAAAGTGCTTTCTAGCTACAAAGTGTGCTGTATCATAACTGTGCTAAAAAGCAAGAACACCATTTCCCTTTATAGCAAAACATGAATAAAAGCCATTCTGAGGATGGTTATTATGCCAAGACCACTAAATATTAATTCAAACACATTCAAAGACAAAGAGCAGATTTGTACTTTAAAGATTTGGCCCTGGCACATTTTCCTTCTCTTTGCAGCTGTTTTAAGGCAGAACATGCTGTACTAACAGCAATGACAGATATTTAAGTTTAAAAATTATAATCACTAAAGCCTGAGATTCTCCACCCCATGCACACAAAACTCATCAGTGGCCTGGAGTTTACACCCAGTTTGTTCTTTAAGCTGCCTTGGTGTGATATTTATTTATACATTTATGATATATATCACTCAATATGCTATTTTTAATTTTCCCTAATCATTATTGCTTCTTGTTCTATTTTGACTGTGATGATATAATTACTTTGATGAAACAATTTGCATCTCTTATCACATGGCCCCAGCAAAGTCTTCCAGTTCTGACTGCAATGAGTTAAAAACTGAATCAAACAAAACTTGTTTTTGAACGAGGACCACTTTTCCTGGTGGCTCCCCAGCAAACAAATAGTTTCTTTTAGTTTTTAATTTATATACTACTTTGGCAAACTACATTTAAAGATTTAAACATAAAACATTAAGTCTGCTCCTCAGCAAAGGTAAACATCCTTGTCTCCAATAAAGAAAATATTATCATTTGAAAAAAGCATCATAATCTAAAATATCAACACGTGAGTTATACAAACTGGAGAACAATCCAACAGCAATGGATGGCATAAATGGGAAATATTTTCATTTCTTTTTAGTGGGTATTGCCTGAATAGTTTGGCATTGAATGTACACTGCTGCTCTGGAGAGTCAGCCTGATCTCACATTCTCCAGAGAAGTCACAGTGTTGCACTGACCAAACCAAACAAACAATGCAGACTACAAGGCTACAACTCTTTACTTTGTTGTAGTTTATTCATTTCATTACTGAGCCTTTCACACTCACGTTATTTGAATGAAGCAGAGCAGTCCATTTGCCATTCTTACGGTCTTCAAACAGAACAGGCATTATTAAAAATCTTTCAGTAAAACTCTGCTGAGCACAGGTCAAGCCACTTGAGAGTAAAATAGCTGACTTGGGCAAAATTTTGATAATTAAACTAGAAATGTTGAAAAAGCTCTATCTTCTGATTTACTAAAAGCCATTCAATGCATTCTGCTCAGAGGAAAAAAAGGGATTGTTCCAGTAACCTTTAAGTATTAGCTCTTAATAAAGAACAGCCTGCTATAAGAACCCAAAACTGGTTTCAAATTGTCTGTCATGGAAAAAAGATTTCTCTCAGCAACCAGCAGCATTTGATGAAGCAACTTGAGAATCAAATCCCACAGAAATGGAAAGATTCTCAATATTATGACTGTGTGGTTTTATTTTTGTCTGGGGCATTAAGATGACAGTGTTTCACCACTTATTTTGCAAATCCTCTTACAAAGGCTCTCTGTCACGATTAGACGAGATTTGATGTCTGAGGCAAAGTACTATTCTAACCCTTTGTGGTTACAGGCACAAGCTTTTCAAATCTGATGCTGCAGCTCAGCTGAGATCGTGCCTTTTGGCACTAATGAAAGCAGAATTAAGTTTCCTCAGTCAGGCAGCTAGAGGTAAAAAGGAGTTATCAACCTCTGCTGAATAAAGAGGGCTACCACAGGCTCACCATTCTCAGCTGCCTTCTGCAAAGTTATTTAAAGAACTCTGAGTTTATGTGTAACATTTCAAAAATCAGGGGGAAGAAAGGGAGTTTCACAAAAGTAAAGCATGAAAACGTATGAGGCAGATTTCTGCCAATAAAATCCCCAGTGCTCACGTGCCAGCTGGGATATGTAACTGCAGAAATGGTCATACCTATAGATGAAGACTGAGGGCTGATCAGGAGATCCTCCTGCACTTGCTCGCTCCCTGGGACCGTCTGCTGGTCACTGAGGGAGCTCTGGGATGCGCTCACAGGCTGCGACACCTCCTCGTGAACCTCCTCGTCACTCAGCCGTTCCACCTTGACACGCACGTCCTCCTCGATCACCAGGGGAGAACTGGCTTTGGTGCTCTCACAAGTCACATAATCCCCCATCCTCCTGGTGGACTCGGAGGGTCCAGGCATTTCCAAAGTCCTAGAGTTCTCCGCCTGCTTCACCTTTTCTGACTGAAGTCTTCGATCAATTCCAAAAGGAAAAGTCCAGGGAAAAGCTAAGGACGAGTCCACGGGCTGATTTCTGGACTCTGGGTAGGAAGTTGAAGGATTGAGCACTTGTGGGGAGCTGGTTTGTGTGTTACACTTGAGGGGGCTCTCAGGAGACATGACGATATAGCTCTTGCGCTTTCTCCGAGACTCCCGGCAAACGGGAATGGTTCTCTCCACCACGCTGCACTCGGAGGAGACGGGAGACAGGCTGCCGTCCCGGGAGGTGAAATTGCAGTTTGCACTGTTCTCCTGTCCTGCATCCAGCACCTTCTCCTGCTGGCTGTTGGGTGTATTCCATAAAATGCTGGACTTCATGAATTCCGAGCACGTGCTGGCCACGCTGAACATCTGCATGTAGCTGGCGGCGGCGAGCACGTCGATGATGTTCTCGGTGTTAATGGACAGCGTCGCTGTGTACGCGTACTCCAGCAGAGGGATGAACCCCGTCACCGTCACGTGGTGCAGGTCCAACACGCTCTTGCTCTCGTCCTCTGCTTGGCCAACGAGTTTGGAGCGGAAGAAGTCGCTGCAGGCTGCCAGAACCACCTTGTGTGCCCTGAAGATCTTGTCCTGGACGCGGATGGTGATGTCGCAGAAGTGGCCGTCATTCCGGAGCATGTTCAGCTTCCCCAGCATCTCCTGACTGTGAGCAGGGGAGTTATGAGTGAATGTTTTAACACCCATTTTTAGACGGTTCTCTTAACGTTCTTCCCACATATGACAGATCAAAGGTATCCTGAAATAAAGAGGAAAACTGTCATTTTCATCTCTGAAAGCAAAAAGTCAAGTGGATTCGTGATTGCAAGACTCTGTAAGAAGAGAATTCATCTGAATCCTCTAAGGCCACGTTCCTCTAGAATCCAGACTGTGCAAGGGACTAACTCTACAGAAATGCAATTACTTGTAGTTTTCATAATCACAGCTTAAATTATTTGCAATGTATCCCTCCTATCTTCCATGTATCTGTATTTCCCTATACCTATAGGGTTATCGCTCCCTCTCTCTCTCCACATTCCTACTATGCCCACTCAAAATCAAATTCCCAACACAGTTCAGAAAAATGTTTGTAATACTAAAAATAAAGCATTTTTAAAACTTATCTGTGTAGAACTCTGTATTTTTATTTTGTGGGTCCAGAAAACTATTGTTCACAGTTCTTAAACCTAAGAGACTATTGAAGGTTTTTTTTAAGCAGAAAAGTCAGCTTGAATCAACAAGAAGGGTGCAGGAGTAAGCAAATCTCCAAGGGAAAGTATTTAATACCAGAAAAGCTTTAGAGAAACTACAGCATGAATTTTCAGAGGCCAGAGTTCAAACCAGTAAACATAAAACAACAGTTGCCAATAGGTCTGATTCCCTGCTGTAGTGCAGGTATTGATTACTTAAAGCTGCTTTTAATAGTTTTCAACTAGGATGAGAAGTTATTGAAAATTCCTCCACAAACACAATGCAATATAAACCTCAAAGGAAAGTTTAAGTTTAAATCAAATACACATAAACTGATTTTATTTATGTGATAAATAAAACAAGGGCAACTTCATTCTTCTGAAAAACACAAACCTGCCTTCTCGGGGACCAGTTCTCTCCATGTGGGAGCAAATACATGTTTTTTATGCAAGGTCCTGATGAGAATGGGGTGTTTGACCCCTGGATTTCAGAACCATTTCACTGTAAAGGAAATATAAATCACAGAGTTTCACCTGCTTAAGCTCCTTCCAAGCCTCCATGGAAGTTTTCTGTGTTGTATGTGCCTCATACAATTTACAAGATATAGAACTATCTCACTGGTTAAATATCAACATTACTGTGTTTGATTTGTTCCTGGAGTCAGCCAGTTCTGCACACCATCCTTCTTTCCCTTCCATGTAAAAAAACATTCCATGCTTGCAAATGGCTCACGTGGAGCTTCAGAGAGCAACTGCAAGTGTGGAACAACTTACCCCAAATGTGACACACTGAAAGAGCAGCTGTCACAGCCCACCTGGTTCTACAGACACTCACACTTGGCTGCTCCTTGTTCTTGGGTTTTCACTTTTGATACTCAAACCCTTACAGGCAGAGGAACACTAACTGTTCAAGAGAACAGATTAACTAACACCTGATAATTAGATATAAAGTCTGGTGGAAATTATTAGAGCCATTTGGGTTTAAAAGGAAATTTCACACTGGTGTAGAGGAAGAAGTTAAGCACAAGCAAAACATTCCCTTCACTGAAAGAAAATGGATCGACCTCAAGAGGCATCTGAATATCCAGACTGTTTGTTCTTTAGCATGAATCAAATGAAAAGCATATTTCATTGATCTCAGACCAACACAATACAGCAAAATCTTGTAGCAGCATATTCAAAAATGGCCTTTGGATACCCTTCCTGCTGAAATCCTGGTTGCTGCAGCTGTTCCTTGGCACATCAGAAGTCCTCAAGTACTTCTGTTCTGCAGCTCGTACAAGAACAATACGCTCACAAGGACAAGCCACAGAATAATTTGGTATTTAGAAATAGTACCAAGACATGGTTATAAACAAGGAGAAAAATCTCAAAGCAATCCTCCCAGTTCCTACAGGCCCAAAAGACAAGCCCATTTTTCTCTCGGTTCTTCTGAACAAAGAATGCTCAGCCCTCCAGTCCCAAAGTGAGAGCTCAATTCTGCTGCCCTGCTCTAAACCATTCCGTGTCCTGCCCCTCCCTCCTGTCACCTCTCCCCTCTTCTGGCTTCCTTTCCCCTTCTCCTTTCATCTTTTGCTTCCTTGACCTTGATCTGGTTACAGAATTGAAAATAAAATAGCGGAAGTCAGTGATGTGCAATAAACTGATTTAAATTTATTTGAGGAGCAGTGTTCCTGCCACAAATGTGGGATATTCCTCTGTTAAATCACTTCTGTAAAGTGACTTTCGGCCTCATTGCACTGACACCTCCATTCTAACAAGTGGCTCCCACCCAGGCCTCAGAGTGAACAAGGAGCATCCATACACGTGGTATTTTCAGGAAAATCCAAAGGGTCAGGTTACGGAGGGGGAACAGTATCAGCTCCTTACAGTTAATGATGTAGTAAAAACATCAAGTATATTTAGATGGTAATTTAAGCAGTATGAAAATACTTTCAACATGAAAAGATGAGCGTGCTAAAGCACAGCCAGGTTATACAATGGTTCAACCCTCTTTCTAATCTTTCAGTGGCAGAAGGCATTTTTATAGCTGCACTCAATTCACAGTGACCTGAGAGGGTAAAGGGCTGCTACACTGCAGCTTCAGCACAAGTCCATCATCCCTGGATCATCACCATTTCAAAGTAACACTTTGTCAGGTGTTATTTCCCACTCTGAGGCAGTCCCTGACAGCAGCTCTTGGACCATAAGGTGCAGGATCCACATCCAAGAACTAAATATACCCACACCCTTGGGAATGCTGGGGTGGGAACATCAAGGTGCACACCTAAACTAAGTGCTAAGTGGGCTGGAGCTGGAAAAGCTGTTAAGTTTGGAGCCACAAACCATCGGGCATTCCCTAGGCAGGGACCAGGGATGCTATCACAGAGGAGGGCTCCTCCTTCCAATCCCTGGGCACACACTTACACCCTGGCCCACAACACATTCCAAACCTCTAGAGAAATACAGCAAAATTCAAAGACACTTTCACAAGTTTTAAAAATATTCACAGTGGGACACTTCAGTCCATATTTAATGGGCTGTATTTAACTCTGCCACAGACATTTACGGCTGGAGAGAATGGTTTTTCCAGCATGCATTCCTGCCTTGGAAATATGTGACGAATCACCTTCACAGCACACATCTATGAACAAGATGAGATTTCAAATGTGAGCACTTCAGGGCTTCCAGAGCACGGACTATTTTGTCCACTATTAGCCAAAAGCAGTCTGAAGGGAAGTGCTACTGTACCAAAGGCTTTGTAAAATTAATTTGAAAATCAGTTGGGTTTTTTTTTTACTCCTAGGAGCACTAATGAAGACCTGACCTTTGAGCAGTTTGGAGTAACTCAGCTCATTCTCACTGTTTCAAGGCTACTGAAATGCAGGTTTTAGCAACAGCTACCATGGCACATACACTGTTTTGGGATTAAACAGGTGTCGAGTTTCTGAGCTTAGAAACAGCAAAGATGAAACTGTACACTGTAAGTGTAATGTTATAATGTAATGAAACTGTGAATGGAAAAGAAACTGTATTGGAGTTGAAAAATATTGCTTATGCAATATCTACTTCCATGTACACAAAATTTAGCTCCTTATTCACCTGCTGCTTAATGTTATGGCTCAAATCACTGGGTTTGAAACATGGTATCTATAATCACATTTTAGAGGAGTCAGTGAATCAAAGCAGGCAGCTGTTTGCATTCAGTTTCTCACTTAGGCACATCATTTCAAAACAAACATCATTTTTAGCACCACAAAACCACTGCCCTACCTTTAACCTCTGTATCCTGACCTGTGGCAATTTACAGCATGAAAACAACTTTTTCTGAACACTGAAACCAACAGACTTTATACCACTTTGTTGCCACATAAGTCCTCAAAACGATTAGGAAATTCCCACCCTGGTGAGAACCCCTCGGATACATTCATCCAACTGTGAGCCCATGGTGTAAATCAGATCATTGGTTGCTTTTTTTTATATATTTTTTTTTTTTTTAATGCAGACTGGTTAGAGCAGCATTCCATCCACAGCAGTAGTCCAGACACAGGTAAATCTTCCACGGGGATAAACATGTGACCTGGAGCATTTTATCTCTGTCATCTTGCCGCAGTACACAGGAATCAGCACTCCTCACTCCCTCAAATTAACTGGTAAGTATAATTAAGTGTAATTAAGTTCATAATCGAATCAGAACAACTGCTTAAATCAGAACAAACTTCAAGTCTGCTATTTCTATTTCTATCTAAACACACATCTGTTTCCCCAACAGCAGCTGGCCTAATAAAAGGAACTATCTTCACTATGAATCTTGCCCTGGTTCACTTCACAAAACTGCTGGCCAGAGCTACCACACCATTCCAATTTTAAACCAATCAGCAGCACTTTCTAAACTTTATTTTAAATCATCTTTTAACTCAGCTTAGTAAACCTAGTTTGCTCTGCCAACCCAGCTCTGCCAAGCCTGGCAGTATTCATGTAAAAGAGGCAAACACGAGGTTTCTGTGCTCAAAATGATGTCAGTGAGGAGCATCCACTTTGGAGCTCTGGAATCTCTGGAATGCAAACCTGTAACCTTCGGCTGCAGTGGGTGAGTGGACCAGGAAAATGACCCTGGGCTTGAGAACTTCAATTTCCTCCAGGACAGCAGATTCCAAACTGTGAGTGCACAAAGGAGTCAGTGTTAAGGAGCTACTGCATAAACACCGTTGTGTTAAACCTGAGATGCCAAACTCCAGCCTGTACTGGGAGTGAGGAGATACCACAGCCTGCAAACAGCTGGGAGCACCCAGTGCTGATCTCTCAGCTCAGGAACCAGACTCTGACTCCAAACCATTTCACTGAAATATCCCAGGATACTGATACTGCCCCCGTGTCCCTTTCCCCCCAGCTTCTCAGAAGAGGACTATTTTCAGGCACTTTCTGTTTTAAAGAGTTTGGAGGTGTTTTGTTCTTGAGCAGGGCTCATGCTGCACATGGATCAGTCCCCTGGGAGGATCTCTGCCCAGCCAAGAGGGGCTGATGTAAGTAACCCCAGAGAACTCCCCTTAGGAGCTGGAATGGAAGAACAATTCCACCTCACAAACTGAAATACTACAACCCACCTATTTACTGTTAACAGTTAATATTCCCCTTCACAGCAGAAGGCACATAGAGAGTGTGTTGTCCTTCCCCAGTGTACTCCAAAACTACTGCCCTTGACCAGACCATATATTTTGTAAAGATTGGGGTTTTGGCACACCACTGTTGACAAGTTCATGTGCCAGAGCCTTTGAGGCCACTGACTTCATGACCATCAGTGTTGCTCACAGAGAGCATTTGTTGGGTGCTCTGTACTCACCCTCCAGCCTGTTCCTTTGTTCCACACTTAATTTTTTATTTTTTATTTTTACAAAAGCACTTTCAAAAGATCCTACAAGGGTAAATTGCTTCACAAGCAGCCATCTCTTCCTCTAAAAAACTCCTGGCAAAGAGACTTTCCAAATTCTAGAATTTAGATCTTCCTAAATTTTAGGTAAAGCCCAGCAGAAGGTGCTGTTGAAAAGTGGCAGGCAGTAATCCAGAGCCAGACTTCAGCTCCATGGAGGGAGACTAAAACACAATCAGGAAGCAGCCAGGGTTCAAACTGATCCAATAACCCACATAATTATCAGAGGTTCTGAATGTTTAAGACTCCCAGAAAGTGCATTGTGACAATAAACTACTCTCATCCCCCAATTTTAAATGAATTTGTAAACATTGAGGTGAGTTTCTTGTGAGTGCTGTAAGAGCTGAGGTTTACAAAGTCAACGCACCAAGGCTGCAACTCTCAACACAAAAAATTGCTGAAAAGATTTGCACATCTGGAAATCCTGAGCTGTGACAGGGCCCACCACCAAGGTAAACCCCTTCAGGGCAGGAAAGAGATAAGGCCTTTATATATTTCTTTACTCTAAGTCCTCCAACAGACCAGGAACAATGTTTATCTGCAAAGGACAAGGTGAAAAGCATCCAACATCTCCTCTTCCAAAATAATTACTCAGCAAAAAGGCAGACCCAGAGTGTCCACGAAATAAATGTTTTGTGTTCCTAAGAGATCTCCTCAGTTTCCCCCCAAATTAAGCCCTGTAATAATAGAAAACCAAAGTTTTGACTGTACCATGCCACAAGAAGAAAGCAGATGTGTGCGGCCATGGCAAAGCCCCAGCTCACAGTTACAGCTCTGACTCACGCTGTCACTGCTATCGAAAACATTAATCTTTCATGGGGATAGGAAAAAACTGACTCAGATCATGGTAAAATGCATTTGCATGATGCAAATCTAGGAGGTGCATTTTAATTCTCAGGGCTGGTGAAGGCATTGAGAGAAGTAGAAGGGTGCCAAACCCATCAATTTGCTCTACAAAATGGTTTTATTGTAAGCGGAGATGGGATGTGTCAGCTGCAACAGAACACTCCTGAAAGGATAAAATTAGGAAACATTTACATACACATTTTAAGAGAACAGTACCAACAGACCAAGCACAGATTATCTTAGACTGGTTTGCACGAGTGGAATTTCAGCTGAGTGTGGAATCCAGGAGCTGACATCCCTCCTCTTGGAGATGCCAAGGCTCCCAGCCACTTATCACCCCTAAAATTTATCACTCAAACCAGCCTCTGCTTTTGGTAACAATGCCTTAATCACTGGAAGCTTTTTGAAAAAAGTTTATCTAATTAACTTCTCAATGCACATTCCTATACAAAAGAGAGCAAAAAATTCTCCTATTTTGGCATTCTGTTTTAATTCTTACCAGCAGCAAGGTGTGAGATATGGTCAGACACTGCACCATCCTTGCAATCCACTTCTACACCTTCCTGGCACTTGATTTAACTTCCCTTGCCCAAAGATGGACATCCAATACCTTAGCATGTGCTTCCTGTTCCTCTGTGGTTTAGCAGGATTTTTGTATTTTTACACCATGGATGATAAGCACAATAGCTGCTGTTAAAGCAATACAGACCAAGAACAAATCAGAAATATTTGCTTAATTCCAAATATCTCAGTTGTCCTCATTCAAAACTATAAATCTCCAAGAAAAGGTTTACACTTTCCAAACTGAGATGACCAAAGTCTTCCTCATGTCACAAGACTGCCTGAGCATATAAAAGTCAAAAAAAAACCCCAAAACATCTACTGTGATGAAAAAGAGGTATATATGTGTCTACTATTTTTATTTTAGAATATTAAAACCAACACAAAACATATCACAGAGCTGTTGCTCCTGTACTGTGAGGTCACAGCGAAGAAAAAGCTGAAAACCATTAGTTAAACCATCACTATTTTTCCAGAGTTGCTCTTTCTACATTTAAGGTGAAGCACAATGTGTCTTAGGGATTTCTGTTTGTTTTCCTGACTAAGTCATTTGCATGGGAATTAAGAAATTGAATGTAAAAATTCAGCAGTTGTGCTCTGACAGTGTAAAAGGAGATATCAAAGAGAGCCTGTGTGGGCTGATAGGAGAAGAATTACAGCCTGCAGAGGAGAGCCCGGGACATGGCACAGGATGGAAATGTGTGCATCCAAACCAAGTCACAGTGACTCCACAAACCTTCAAAAACTTCCCAGTGATGGAACAGAACAAGGCACAGAACTTACCTATTTGGGCTGATGCATCTTCCAGAGTGATTTTGCAGAGTGAAACCCCCAGGCATGTCCTGGAACTCAGAGTGGAGCTCTCCCATCTGGCAGAATTAAGCACTTGTCTGCCTGACTGTAATAATTACAGATTCCAAGGGTACATTCATTAACTTCACCAGTAGCCACATACTTGAAGCAGACTCTCATGCAGCTCTGGCTTGTCATTTCCTCATGAAATCATGTCCCTTATCAACCTTTATATATGGCCTACAGGAAGGGGCCTGCAAGACTTTCTCCTGTCTGATCTCAAATTGGCAGGAGAGTTTAATTCTACTTCAATCCTCCCTTTTTAATTCTTGTGGCAAGAATTGCACATCAGTTACGTCTCATTATGTCTCAGGAAAATGAGAGCTGTGGTCTCTGCAGCTGATGGACTCCCAGCTGCCATGAAGCAGGTCTAGAGTGGGAAACCAATACACAGATAAATTGGGACATTATTAACTGCAGAAATGTCACAGGGCTGGAATTGAAGGTGTCCACAGTGAAGTTTCAATTGCTAAATGCTCCCATTGGCTTCAGGGCAATGGAAACTCATCTGCACAGCTCTGTAAATGGCCGTGGCTGAGCACAGAGCCTCCTGACTGATGGCAAAAGCTGCGAGCTGGCAGCAGTTTGTAATCCAAACGCTTGGGAATCACTGAGAGCCGACCTGGAGCTCTGAACGTAGGCACTGAGTGTGCTGGATTAATGCAGCAAGATTAAAGCATAGCTACAACTCCTGGCCCAGATAAAACTTGCAGATTAAATGTCATGTTGTAGGTGTGTAAAACATGTTACCACTCCTTTCATTAGAAGCCAGTCTAAAAGTGTTTCCATTAGACACTGCTGTGATTACACAGTGATACTTTAATTCTCAGGGAAAAGGTGTCAGTGTACCAGGACAAGAGGCAGGACTGTTCAAAGATTGTCTCATTTTGTGGTGCACACCTGCAAATAAACTTGGCAACATTAGCACTATGATAATTTTGTCTCTCAAATATTTAGTGTACAAGGTCTGATTAATAAAAAATATAGAGATGTTTTCATCTCTCAAAGATATGTGATTGCAGGTGTTTGTGTACAAGTGCAGAAATCCAGCCAAAAGAAAACAAACTGAAGAAAAAAGAATGAATAATGAGAAAACAAACAGAAATTGGGATACCACCTGTGTTTACTAAAGTTAAAGTGTCTCAAACTGAATCAATAATGTATTTTTCAGAAAAAGAGCAAATGCCAGCTATGATGAGAACTTCATTAAATGTTTGACTAACATGACAAATAGAGCTGTTAGTGAAAACACAGAGATGAACAGACAAACTGAAGGTAAAGAAACAGCTGAAAGAAATTCATGTACTTGGAATAATAGAATAAAGAATTCACCTCTGAAGTGATGCAAGAACTTATTTCAGCAAAGATCTCCAAGACACTGGCTCAGAAAATGCTGATCAAAAGGTTAAGGTGTATCATCAGCACAACACACAAAAACAAATGACTGAGAACTGCAGCCCCAGGAACAGAACAAAATCCATGGGAAATCCAACAGTATGAATTTAACATTTGATGTGATACATTAGGGAGCTAGAATGGACCCCAGCTGTGAACTGGGAGCTAATGAGTTAAAAGTGACTTTGGGGTAAGATCTCCATATTGTTAAATTAAATCAACAGCTAAGTAAAAAGCACAGAGAACACCAGCCTACTGCAATGCCTAATTTCTTGCCATGTATTTGTCAATACCTATTTTAACTTCCTGAAAGAGTCTCAAGAAGGGGATTTTGATGTATTTTTCCTCTCTGTGTCTGTAAAGTAAACTGTGCTTAGATCTTTTCAGAGCATCTTCCTTTACCAGGTGATGTTTCAGCAGGGACACGGGAGCGGCCAGAACTGACAGGGAACACATCGAGGGCACTGAGCAGCACAACAGCTCTTAATCTCAGCATCTAATTAACAACAGAGATTACAATAATCAGGGCAGGACGGTAGTGCCTGCTGTATGTAAACTGATCTGACGCCACAGACTGCTTTTCTGCAACAGGAAGATGTTTCCTGAGATCATTTACAGATAAAGAAGATCTGTGTCCTTTTTAAAGACTCTCTACCTTTCTACATAACTGAAGCTTGCTGGCTCCAACAAAACCCATGTTTCATGCAACAGTGATACTCTGAAATAAGATTTATCTGGGGAGAATTGTCTTGTTTTCCTCAGCCACAACAGTTTTTTGAGTTATGCTGTGATCATTTGAAGTCATCACTTCTGGAGAACAGAATGTTACCATTCACTACTTCAAAGGACCCAGATTTAACTTGTTGCTTTTTTGAAGCCGCAGTGTAGTGCAGAAAGTTTACGTGCCTAATATAGCTTTCACATGGCTGAATAAGCAAACCAGATAAATGCTGCTTTCCCCAGCCTCTGGTGCTTTAAACTTTGCATTGTAAGAATCTCATGTTAGCATTCCATGTAACACATGAAAGCAAATTTTCTGACAGCACTTAAAACTGAGGCTCGTTTAACAATTTGAGCAGTAACTGTGAAAAGTCTTGCTCCACACTGAATTACCTTCATTCTCATAATAAAAATTAATGTGTCAACTTCACTAAGACAGAGTGTTTTGGGATATTTAACAGCAGATTCACTACCCTGTCCTACACTTCACTGTCCTCTTTGTTTTCACAAATTCCCCCAAAAACCACATGATCGAACTACTAAGTGTGCCATCAACATATGAAACAAATCTGCACATTTTTGGTTTTTGGTTGTTTTTTGTTTTTGGTAGAATAAAAGCAACAAGTGAATTCATATCCTTTTGCAGGGAAGCACCTCAGAATGTAATCAGCCTATAGTGAAGGGACTGATGTGCTACAGCCCTAAGGCACACATTCAAATTTAACCATGCTTTCCATGGCAGTGTTCATGCATAATTTTTATGTATCTCAGTAACTTTTTTATACTCTTGCTCTATGCAAATTCAGGTTAAGTTTTTCACAAATTTCTTAGTGTAGAAAAGCTGTTAGATGACCATTTCCCACTCTGTAATAAAAGTGAGGCTGCAGTTTTATAGTCCTTGGTCTTTAACAAAAAGACAAAGTACAAAAACCCCCAATTGAATATTAAATACTTCTAAGTACTGCAAATTGCCAAAAAACGTCCATATATTACTTTCATTTGCACGTGGCAGCAATTGCAGCAACCTGCTAATTTAAACTAATTCCAGAAAGCTATTTTTTCTTATTTTACCATGGCTACCCACAGCATTTGAGCTTTCACTTCCAGAAGCTCTGCAAGTATATCAACAAAAAGTCAGGGAAAATATTCATGAAGAAGACTACTCAAGCCAGCCTCTCAAATTAGTCACAAAAGCAAAAATCTCCAAGCCCTTTCTAGTGGTGGCACGTGGAAGAAATATCAGGAAAAAGCAAAGCAGTAAGGCTCAAGATGTTCTTGCTAGCACTACTCTGGATCCCTGAAACAGTCAAAAAGACAAAAATAACACAACTCCCCTATCTGTGGGTCCTCACACATCATTTTTTCCTTTCCTCCCAGGCCAAATCACGGATGCATTACACAAAAAGCAACCCAAGTGCAGAGTCCCTCCTCTCCATTATCCCCCAAACCATGCCTCCCACCCTCCCTGTGTTCCCTCCTGTCCCTGGAAACGACTCCCTTGTCTCATTTGACAGAAATAAGTGACTGGAAGGCACACCACAACCAGTAGGTTTGTTACAACCAAATTTGGCTAAATGCTAGTTTTTACTAGTTCAGTACAAAGCTTACCTGTCAACTGACTGGTTGTTTGAAATATTCAGGTTTATTACACAAAATGACAGCTTTTCTCTCTCACTTTTATTCCAGGAAGCATTACACCCTAATGAAATCCACATTAACTATAATAAATGATTTTTTCTTAAGGGCAATGCAAATGTGAACTCTCCCTGAAGCACAGCAGCCCCATTAACACCCCCAGTGCTGGAAGCAACACTGAAGAAAAACCTCAGTGAAGAGCAAAAGGGAGAGATCAAGGCAAAGTCTCACATCCCGTGTGATCCGAGGAGGAGAACAGGCATTGCTAATCCAGACAGCATGGACTGCTGCCAGCCAGCCGAGGTGTCACAGACACATCAACAACAGCCACCTTCCCAACGGAAGCAGCTAGAAAGAATCCTCAACAAGTTCAAGCAAGGCAGGAATGTGGTTGTGTCATCACCCTTTCAGCACTACTCGTACCTTTATTTTCCTAATGACTCATTTATGCAGATAAATGCCTAAAAGGAGTTCTTCTTGGCTCCAAAACCTAAAAGTCCTTGTATTTATCCACAAATCATGTTATCAGGTGAGCAGCAACTCCACAGGCTGGAGCTGTCTGCCCTTGTATGGCCAAAGCTGGCCTGGCAGAACCATATCCATGGTATGTGCTGGGTATAAGGAGAGTTTTGTGGTTTGTTTTTAAACCTCCAGCATCTTTACTAACATTTTACAGAAACTTCTCACAGTAGGTAAAAGGGGTATTTATCCACTTAAAAAAAACAAAACAAGATGTTGAAAGAAAACTGCAGGAACTGTGAGACCACAGAGCTTCAACCCTGTCGATATCTGCCCCTAACGTGGGAGCACATGTCTTTTCAACCCACCAGCTATTCCCAAATCCACCAGTAATTTCTGGGACTCTTAGGTCTCCACAGGACATGGCACCTTCGTGCTTCCAACGCCTTCCAACAGACTTAACTCTGGCAAGTATCCACCACAACTGTAGTTTTTTCCATAATGCTCTCTTGGTAATATCCAAATACAGAATGCCTTATCAACAGCCATCTGTAGCTGTATTTATAAACTAAGATCCTCTTCAGTATCTGTATTTCCACCACAATACCTCTCACTACCATTACCCAGTTCATTTGTACTTTGAATGTAAAACATTACACATAGTAAACGCTTCTAATGTTATCACAGAGGAGCTACAAAGTATCCCTTTATTAGAAAAGCAAATCTCCCTTTATTCAGTCTTCTTGGGGAAAGCAGCAAACAAGTGTTGTGGCCAAATCACCTCAAAACAATAGCAGAACTCAAAGGAAAAAGAAACAAACCAAAATTATGTAGAGCTGCCTCCCCAGACAGAAGCACTAAATAGACTGGGACAATGCAGCCTGGAAAAGGAGAAGAACCCAAAGAGAATAAACTGAGAAGACTGAAACCTATAAAATCACAAATGAGGTGCTGATGCAAAAATGATTATTCTTTCTCGTTCTACAAAAAGCAGGAGGGACTCAATGAGATTCCAGTTTAAAAAGAAACAAAACCCCCCCAGAAGCCAGGTATTATTTTTGTGTAAGTTGAGGGATTAATCACAAGGTATTCTGTGGAAGCTTCAGGTATAAACTCTTGGAAATGTTTAGGCAATTCCCTCAAGGACAGGTCCAACAGGCACTGCCAGCTCAGACCCTCTTGCTCAGGCCACCTGGAAACCCTTCACCGCCAGGAGCTGGGGATGGTGACTGAGCTGCCTGGGGTTGCTGCTCCACTCTCCCCTAATGATTTACTTCTGCCCACTGACACAGACCACAAGCTGAGCCCAACACACTTTTTGCAGCCCTTATTATCCCATCGTTCACGTACTCTGATGAATCTGCTCATGTGAAATAATTATTTCCCCAGCTCTAAAGTGGAACGCATTAAGAAAACACTATTTACAAATAATGCACAGTTTAAGGCACTTCCTTAACGTGATTAAATGGAATGTAAGAATTGAACAAAATGCTGACTGTTTACCTTTCCTGTCATCCCATTTTATCAGGTTTGCAGCTCGTTTCCTCCCACCACCATTTCATGTCAGCACCTTGCACAAAGCAGTCCCAGACACCTGCTTTCATCCAGTGAAACCATTAGAAGAATCAATTTTGCTCTCCAAGGCAAGGAGAGTGATGGACTCCTATGTTTACTTAGCAATAAGCACACAACTATTTAATTAGATATAGATGCTGGAAACTGCATCTTTGAGGAACAGCCGCGGCCACAGAGAATGAAGCGTTTCAATTTGTTACATAAATCAATGTTTTCAGTAGGTTTTTTTCTGCTTGTAACTGCCGACTTCCATATGGAAACCCTGTCACAGGTAGAGGCACATCTCCCACCCAGCTTGGCTCCTGCACCCTCACACAACACTTCTTGGAAGAAACAAGCAATTAAGTTGCTGCCCCTTCTCAGCCACATGCGATTCCAAGATTGATGTCGTATTTCAAGCGACAGACTGTGAACACGCTCTGCAACCGTGGCATTTAATTTAGAAGTCAGCACTTGACACATTGAAGTATTTGGAATTCCTGAAGTCTGGCTGTCTGCACAGTTGCATAATTTGAGCAGGGATAACCTACTTATAACTGGGAGAGGGAGAAGAATGTCAACAGACAATCCCTTCTACGTCAGGGGACATCTCCTTCCTCGTCACATGCCAGCAAAAGCACCACTGCTTTCTCACAGGCTGATTTTCCTTTTCTTTAAGCTAGTGGATTACAATTCCTAAAAGGAGTGAAGCTACATATATCACCAGATGTTCTCCTAGGAATACACTCAGATGTTCTCAAAGCTCACTGAAAAACGAGTTTACCAGATTTAATGGGTGAGGCCAGTGAAATACTGATGTGAAATACCCCACACAAGTGTGAAGGACCCAAGACTTGATGCTGGTCACACAAACACCTCACCAGGCACAAGCATCACATCCATTCACAGAAAAGCCACAAAGATAAAAATCTCCTTCTAGCAAGTCACAGGATACAACCAAAACCAGTGTCTGGGTGGTTGTTCAACCTCAGACAGGGGGAAGCTGTTTTGCTTTTGATCCTCTTGGCAAACAGCTGAGCAGACCCTTCGAGCAGCACAATTCTCCACCAACGCAGAATGAACCCACCCCTCTGGAAAGTGACAGAGTTTATGATTAACCTCCTGTTGCAACAAACATGGCAAGGATTCAATTTCACTCTCTGACTACTCCTCTTACAGACTGCAGAAAGAATACCTAAGGACAGTCTCTCCCCTCCAAACCTCACAGTCACAGAGGCAGGAATTCTCTCACCCTGGAAACAAAACTAGGGCAAAAGCTCCCAGGCATGATCCTCCCTCAGCATCCATGCATCATCCACCTGGGGAGACTAAAGTGGGGCTGGAAATTCCCTTCCCATGGAAAGAGACTGCTTGGAGTGTTAGCACCAATTAAAGCTTTGGATTAAAACCAGCTGTTTAAATAGAAGTAGTCCCAAGGGAGAGGCACTTAGAGCATTGTAACTAGTTCCTGGAATAAACAGTTGGACATCAATGGAGGCATTTACACCGGGACAGCTGTGTCTGAGCTCCCAGGTTCAGCTCCACCTCCTTAAGCAGCTGCACTTAAACCCAGGCAAGCTCTCCAGGCTCATCACACCTTGGATCTGTGTAGACATCAAGCTGCAGGAGACCTCGAGGGCAGAAGAAAAGCACATTGCTCTCCTAATTCCCTGAAAGACTCCTGAGTGCTGGTCTGTAACGTGTTTGCACAGGACCTGCTCCCACTCAGCATCACCTTGCAGATCCACAGAGCAGTGCCACAGGTGTGCCCTGCATGTGACAAATAACCATCATCTCATCTATGGAAACATCCAGCTCAGGAGTGAACTGGGTGACCTCTACCTAAGGAAGAGCTGCTATGTGGCATAACCTGGTGGATACACCCCAAGAATAAATAAAATAAAAATTTTAAAAAGGGTGAAGAAAAGCCTCCTATTAGGCAAAGGCACAGAAAGAAAACAGGGGCAAACGTGTAACTAGGAAAACTGAGAAACTCGCCATGGGGGTAAGGCAAACCCAGAGTATCACATAAGGACAACTATGAAAGCAGGAGACTTCTACAAAAATCACAGAATGGTTTGGGTTGGAAGGGACCTTAAAGATCATGTCCAACTCTCCTGCCATGGGCAGGGACACCTTCCACTAGACCAGGCTGCTCCAAGCCCTGTCTAGCCTGGCCTGGAATGTTCCCAGGGATGGGGCAGCCACAGCTTCTCTGGGCACCCTGTGCCAGGGCCTCACCACTCTCACAGGGAAGAATTTCTTCTCAATATCCCATCTAACCCTTCCCTCTGTCATTTGAAGCCATTCCCCCTTGTCCTGGTACTCCACAGCCTTGTCAAAAGTCTCTCTCCTGCTTTCCTTCAGGCACTGGAAGGGACTCTAAGGTCTCAGAAAAAAATCCTGGAGTGGACAAATTATGTGTATGACCAGAAAAAGAGAAAGTGATGGTATTTTAGACCCATGGGATGTGCAGATACCTAGGAGTACACAGACTCCTTAAGTTTACTCTGCTGGACAGCTCAGCAAAGGAAACCCCAAAGCCAAAGCAAAAACCAAGGTAGGCTCAACCTGAGAGTCTCCTACTGTAGGATCAGCAGGGCCCAGGAAGGAAAAAGGGGAAAATTTCAGTCATGGAAGATATAACAGGCAGCCAAGAAGAGATCAGAGATGGGTACAGGGGCGACCTCTCTGGCACGTGCAGCAGGGAGGTGATGGCAGCAAACGTGGGAACAGCTGGCACCGGGCATCTGTGGGAACATCCAAGACATGAAAGGACCCACAGTGGAAACCTCCACATGCATGAGAAATGCCTGCCTGCAGCAAGGCTGCTGGACTGCACCTTCCCTGAGGGGTGCAAACACACACAGTGCAGGATGCAGCGGCTTTGGCAGGAAAGCAGTGGGATAACCCTGGTGAGTGTGGAGGAGGAGACACACATCCCTCATCAGTGGGCAGAGCAGGCTCCACAGCACAGGAGATGGGCTGGAGGAGTCATCCCTTAGCATCTGGAGGAGGATGGGTCTTTGTGGGTGGGGAAAACCTCAGCAGCTTTTTGCAGACAGGCAGGAGCCCCCTGAGGTGTGGGATTTAACAGGCTGTGCTGGTCAAGCACAGAGTTCATTCCACATGTGCATGGAAACAGGTACGGCAGATTTTAATAGGATACCCTGTGTGTGTTAAAGAAGACAACAGGCGTTTGGCAAGCAAGAAACAGATTATACCCTCCCAGAACCTGCTGATTATGTTTGTATAGGAGAATGACTCTAGAGAGATGGAAGGGGAGCAGAAAAACGTGAAGCAGTTCCTGGCAGATGAGCACTGTGACACCCTCACGGCGCATGGACACAGAGGCAGCGCAGCAGACCCTGGCAGATGGACACTAAGGAATCTGCAGAAGGGGCTGTTGTAGGAAAAAAACAAACAACAACAAAGGGACAGCAAGCTTTGCTTCACAGCTAGTGGGAATCCCTCTATTTCCTCCCATAAGCCGGCACTGGAGGCAGCAGGTATCCCGTTGGGATGCAGGAAACAACACAACTTCCCCCATACGCCCCTTGGAACTCCAGGTTTGCATGTGTACCCACAGGCTTCGGCAGCCACTGCGGCTCCCTGGGGGCAGGGGGCACCCCCGAAGGGGTGAACACCGGCACAGGGGACACCCCCAAACACGGGGACACCCCTAAACAACGGAACACGGGACATCCCAAAGGGAGGTGACACCCCCAAGCACCGGCAAAAGGGACAGGGGACACTCCCGGAGAAAGGTGACACCGTGAAACATCGGCAGAGGAGACACCCCCCGCCCCGGGAACGCTCGGTGAGGCGCGGGGATGACACGGCCCCGCGGGAGGGGGACACACCGGCTGTGCACCGCGCAATGGGATCCCCCGGGGGGGTGAGCGCAGCCCCGGGGCCGCGGGGCACGAACGGGAAACACGGGGGAAGGGACGGGACGGGTCTGAAAGGGGGGGAGAGGGGCCGGAGCCAGATCCCCCCCGCCCCCCACCCCTGAGGGGCTCCAGCGGCCGCCGCGCCACCGACCGGCCCCCTCCCGCGCCAGGCCCGGCCGCGCTCCCCGGTTACCTGCGGGCGGTCGGTGAGGCCGGGCCGCTATCTGGGGGCCATGACGGCGGGGCCGGGAGGCGGCGGG
>NC_031792.1:4782017-4786588 GCF_001522545.3 Parus major | reverse complement strand
GGGGGGAAACCGGCCCCTGGTGAACCCCAGCGGGGTCTTACCGCACCCAAGAGGTTCCTGCTGTACCCAGCGGAGGTTAACGGGGCTCTGGTGTCCCCCAGGAGGGGGAAAACGGGGCCTTGGTGCCCCCCAATGGGGTGACGGGGTGTGAGAGCAGCCCGCCGGCGGCTGAACGGGCCCAGCAGAGGGGACCGAGTCGTGGTGTCCCAGGGGCCCCGGTGCCCCCCTTCCCGCATCCGGAGCGGGGCACCGGGGAACGAGGGGCACCGGGGAACGAGGGGCACCGGGACAGGCGGCCGGCGGAGACTGGGGAGTGTATCCCCCCGGCTGCGCTTCTCATCCCCCCGAGCATGGGCTGGCCCCGGGCACCGGGATGCCCCAGCACATCCCCCGGGCACCGGGATGCCCCAGCACATCCCCCGGGCACCGGGATGCCCCAGCACATCCCCCGGGCACCGGGGTCCTGCAGTGCTCGCGTTCTCCTGCAATCCCAGCCCGTGGTGTCCTTCTCCTGCATCCTCCAGCTGCATGTCAGAGCAGCAGGATGTCCATCCAGCAGGATGTCAGACCCTCTGATAGACATTCTGCCCTCCCCAAACTTGGGGTACCCCATGCACTCCCAAAACATCACCCACCAGTTTGCAACAAATTTCAATCAACTTCAATGAGTCTCTAATTAATCCACCCCAATAATTTGGTCCAAATCCACACTTACTCGGGTAAACACAGTTTTAATCCAACAGGATTAACGCAACCCTTTCCTCAGTGGATTGTTTTATGGCATGGTTTTCTGTTGGTTTGGGTTTGTTGTCTTTGGTGATGAGCTCTTGGTAAATTGAAGCAGGAAACAGATTGAGGGGCCACAGTCCAAAAGTGTTAATCAGCAGTAAAAAATTTAAAACCCATCTCTGGAAAAGCCACGCTGCTCCATCAGCAAAAAGAAAAGGGGCCAAACTCCCCTCGTGCTGCTGTGAAAATTCAGGAATCCTTTTAGATGCTTCCTTGCAAAACTGGGAGGAAAACCAGAGCAGAGAGTTGGACTCTGCTTAATTCTCATTTCACTTCCTCTTACATTGGTTTTGTATTCCCAGGGATCTCTCTTGGAATCCTGACACGTGCAGCCTCCCATTGCAATGTACTCCTGTGGAAAGCAGGAGTAAAACAGCACTAATTTCAGCACATTACACGTCTGCAGGTGTTGTTTCCACTTTAATGAGACATAATTTTCAAGGAAATCTGCTCCTGGCTACCCATGGCAACTCCTGAATCACAGAGGATTATGGAAAAAACCTCAGGCTGGCATCCCTTACCTTCAAAAAGCTCTGAGAAGTCTCAATCAGGGGCAGTTTGATGGTGAAATTGTAGAATGAGTGATTTTACTGAGCAGAACCTGATGTGCCTTTTCTTGCTGACTTCCTAGATGTGTTGTTGCAACTTTAAAATTGCTTTAAAATGCTGATTTGTAACAATTCCATGAATAAAGCATCAGGTGAGCACAGCAGAGACACTCAGTGCTGTGGGTTGTCACACATGCTTGTAATCAGCTTGAAACTTGCTCTGAGCAGGTCATGGGCTTTGCACAGGAGGGAAAATGGGTCTAAACTACACAAATTCATGGCAGGAAGATGGTAAAATTAAGAATGGTGTGTGTGTCCTCACTGTGCTTCAGAAATAAACCAACTGTCTTTAAACCTGCTCTGTGTGAGCTGGAAATAGATAAAGAAATAAAAAATAAAAAATAAAAAAATTAAATAAAATAATAAAAAATAATTAAAAAATAATTAAAAAATAAATAACTACTTTGAGTTTCTTTTTAAAGAATTAAGTCAGTAATTAGCTGAGTCACTGCTGTGTGCAGGAAGCTGGCAGGTTTGGGGTACAGAGCACTCCACACATCATCACTGGGCAGGGGCACATCAGCCTGGCTCAGACCTCGGTTTCTTCTCCCTGCATCAGAAGGAGCTGTTTCATTAACCACATTTTATCAGCCCTGGATACCTGGAGAGGTTCTCCAGTGATTCCCAGAGCCAGGGAGAAGAAAAACCAGAGGAGCTGTGTTGATTCACACCTGCTCAGGTTTCCTAAGCGACTGGCTTGTCCTTTATTACTCTGCTTTTTCCACGAAGTTGCAGTTTCCCAGTGAGAGGCTGAGAAATGCCAAATCCTCATTCTTGGTATTTGCCTGGTGATGGGATTTGCTCTTACATGCATTTTACAATATTCTGGGATTGATTTGTGGGCATAGATGGAGCAACACCAACAAAAAACCCCGAGTGATTCAGTGATAAAACTGCTCTGTGCATCTACTGCTCCTTCATGGGACACAAAGGGATCTCAGGAGTTCCTGGGCTGAACCTCCTGGAATTTGATAAAACAGGAGAGAGCTCTCCTGTCTGCAGCATGAGGGAAGTGACTGGAGGTTGTGCCATGCCTTTAAAGCCTCCTTTGTCTGTCTAAACACAAATTCTGTTTCCCCATACATTCAGAAATACATACATTCACCCAGGTCTATCTCCCATCCATCCCTGGGATCTGCCCCTTTTTATAATCCTTGAGTCTCTCCCTTGCTTACCCCATCCAAGCAGCCAGAAGGTGCCATTTGTGGCTGGAAGCTGCTTCACCCTCTCCCTGCAGCCTGTGGGATGTGTTTTCCTGTGCTTCAGCAGCTCTTGCAGCACACACTGCGCTCCCAGGAGCCTGCTCCTGGCAGGATTCATCATTAACAACCAAAGCAAGTGACACCTTCTCTGCACAGCCTCGCTCTCACCTCCCTGACCCTGCAGCTCCTGAGGGAAAACATCTTTGCTCCCACACTCAAAGACTTGTTGCCTACTCCTGAATTTACCACCGGAGTGCAGGAGCTGCTTCCCCTCCATTCTTGTGTCTGTCGTGGTGTCCAGGGCTCAGTTAATCTGCTTTAACTCAATCCTGCTGACTCCTCTCCTTGGAAACTCCTGATTTTTTCCTGCCATGGGGAGGATTTGGGGTTTATGTCCTCCCCAGACCTGGAAGTGCTCTGCCTTTTCCTCTCATGCTGAGGGTTAAAGCATCCTAGTTGGCAGGAAGTTGAAGCAGGAATTTAGGAGAGAAACCTTTCCAAAATGCTCTGAATTGCAAAAGGCCCCCAGAAATGCCATTGCCAAGGAGCCAGAGAGTTCCTTGGACACCTGAGGATGGATTTATCTGTGTGGAGAAAGAGGAGCTAACAGAGCAGAGGGGTTGTAAGACTAAGATGGATGAGCTGAGCAGAGGGCAGAAAAGGGATGTTATGGTTCTAGGACACAGCAGGAAGGATGATTTAATCAGGAATAGGGATGGGTTTGTGGCTGAAGCACCTGTGACCTTGCTGGGACACTGTGGTCCCTCCTGTGCAGGGGTAATGAATTCAGCCCAGAGCTGAGGGGGGTGTTTTATGAGGTGAGCCTTGCAAAGCCTAGAGAAGTAAGGCAGGGAGAGATCTGACTTCTGTCCACAAACACATGGGGAGGGAGGGATGGACCCAGGAGAGAGGAAAACCATTGAAATAAAGACCAGTTTTAGCTCAAGGATAAGGGGGAGAAACGATCCAGCAATGGCTGGGGTTGGAGGTCAGGAGAACCCAGTTCTTGGAGGGAGAAGCTCTTGGGATCAAGGAGCAAACCACCATTGCCACACACACCTGCTAATGTTCATGCCTGCAGGAGAAGCCTGTGACACCCTACATCCTTTGGAAGCACCTCTCCAGAGGAAATATGCCCATAAAATATAATTACCCTGACTGGGGAGCAGCATTACGTGCAGCACAGGCTGGGGAGGTTCAGCCATGGCTTGACCCCAGTGATTTCCCCTGGTGGGACTGCAGAGATCCATCTCTGCCTGCTGGTCCCCGTTGTCTCTATGGTACCATCGTGGATACAGTGTAAGAAATGGTCCCATAAAATTTATTTCTTACCCCATGGTTTATTTCTTATCCTACTGTTTATTTCAGTTAAATTATGATGGTTACACTAATATCCTTAATTAAGGACTTTTCCCCTACCTGGTAATATCCCAAAGCCTTTGGCATTGTTTGAAATGATTCAACACAAACCCAGCGATGGCAACAAAACAAGGAAATAAAAATGTGGGGGAAAAGGCAGAGCAGGCTGTGCCTGTCTGGGACTGTCCCTGTACCAAGGGAAGTGACCTGCAATGAATGTCACACCTGGTTATAAATAGGGTGGCAGCAGTGGCTGTGCCCATTAACGTGGGGACACCTCTGTGGTGGCAGGGTGAGCACAGGCAGCCTCTGCAGAGTCATTTTCTGCCTGCATCAGTGGATGGAAATCCCCAAAGTGTTGACAATAATAATAATATGGTGTAGAATGTTATAATAATAAAATTTTGTATGTGGATTATATGTTGTAATAATGTGGTATAATGGTTATAATATAAATAATAGTAAAAGTGAATATTATTATATTATTATATTATATTATATCATATTACATTATATTATATGACATTATATTATATGACATTATATTATATTATATTATACTATATTATATTACATTATATTACATTATATTATATTATATTATATTATATTA
>NC_031792.1:4763447-4781228 GCF_001522545.3 Parus major | reverse complement strand
TAATATAATATAATATAATATAATATAATATAATATAATATAATATAATATAATATAATATAATATAATATAATATAATATAATATAATATAGTATAATAATGAAGTAATAGGATTCTATGATAATAGAACATGTATATATCTAATAGATTAAGTATATATAGATATCTATATCTATATATAGTATATATATAATACAATTAGAGTTCTGTGATATATGTATATGTATATTATGCACATATAATAAATATTATATAGAAATTATAATTTATATAATTTATATATAATATAAACATAATATATATGATCTATACATAATACACACAATATATGGTTCTATAATGGTTCATATGTAATTTATGATATATGATTTATATGATATGGTTCATATATAATATAAATGATGCATGGTTGATATGAAATGGTTCTATATTATCATAGAACCATATAATTCTATAACAATATAAATGTATAATATAGATATATACTGTATAGGTATAGAAAAGAGGGAGGTGCTCAGAAGGCATCTGCAAAACAGAGTTGCTTCAAAACTTCTGCAGAATAATTCTGGCTCCATGGATTTTGTCTGTTCTCTCATGAAATATTTTGGTTCAGCATCTTAAAACTGAATGAACCATTTATTATCAATAAGATACGGAAAACAGAGATTTAAAATCCCTCTGGGGTGGAGATAAGAATAGTCCCGAGAAAAGTGCAAATAAAGACCAATGCAAAGAGATAAAAGGCAGGAAATCCTTTATTGAAGGGGTAAAGGCAGAGCCACAAACAGACTGTTTTCAAAATTAAAAACAAATACAAACAAGAGGCTAAAAATCAGAAAACTGCATTTCCCCCTCTCTCCTTAAGATGAATTCCAAAGCTTAATTTTGGTTGGGTTTGTTATGCTTGCACAGCTTGTTTGGAACTCCAGGGAGGAGGGAAACACCAGTCAGATACCAGAGTGGATGAACAATGAGCAAAGACATCCCTTCTCCAAGCTCCCTGCAGCTTTCAGAGAGGGGATGTAGGAGCAGCATGTTAAAACACAGTTTTTTTAATCTCTTTTTTCCTTCTTTTTTTATTTTTTCTCTCCTTTCCAGACAGCTACTGTACAAAACCAAACAGAAATTTGTAATAAATACCTAACACAAGAGGCTCAGTACATTGCTACAATCCTTCACTGAAGGGAAATATATATATATTTATATATATATATATATATATACACATATATATAGCCTAATATATAAAACCTCTTTGACTTAAATCAGCATAAAGGCTACTTGTTTTTACAGAAGCCTGGGGCAGGAATTCCACTTAGCATCACCCACACCTCAAGAGAACATCACTGCCTCCAGTCCCCCCCTCCCAGGGGGATTCCCACCTCCTCCTCGCTGGAAAAGCAGCAGGATTTGCCCTCAACAAGGAGTTTTTACATCTGGGAATCTCCAGCGAAGCAGCTGCACAGTGATTATAAAAAAACTGGAAAAGCCCCTTGGCGTGCACGACTCCTGTGTGATAAATACAGACGTTTTCCTTGGCTCTGTCTCAGACTGATGTTCCTGACCCATCCTAAATGCTGGTGGTGACACTGGAGAGGAAACACATGCTGGCTTTGAGTTAAAACCCTTGCAGACTCAGAGGGGAAAAAGAAAATAACCCTGCAAGGCTACATGACTTTAGCATCCAGCTATTTGTTAGAACTTAAATTCCTGGAGATTAATTAGCAGATGTAGAACATTGCCCAAAGGTAGGTCTGTACCACAGCCCAAACAGTTCTGCATCCAAACTCTGCAGCTGGCCTTCAGTTTTTTTCCTTTCCTAAAAAAAAATAAAGGAGCCAAGCCCTCAGTACCCTCAGTCCTGGGCTGTAGCTCCTGTGGTTTTGATAAAAATCATGTGTGGGAGATAAAACAGGAATATTTCATGTTTTCAGGTAAATAGTGAGGTGTTTGTCTTCAGTGGAGCAGCTCATCCCACCAATCCCATTCCAAACCTGTCTGGGCAGCCAGGAAAGGGTCTCACATGAGCTTGGCTTGCTTGGGCAAAAGGGACAAGGAAAAGGATTCGCTCCATAAATGTGAATGGGAAATCTGAACCATCAAAAATTCCAGCACTCCTCCCCTTCCTATGAGAAAAAGGCAGATCCCACTGGAAATTCAACATTTTGCTGCCAAAAAGGAAGCCAAAGCAGGGTATGAGAGGAGCCTGGAGATACTGAATTGCTCATCCAGCAATAGCAAAATCTTTCCAAATTCCATCCCTGCTCCCCAGGCACTGGCTGCTGCCAGCACACGGCCAGCGATTGCTTCGGAAAGGGCAAAGTTCAGGGTCTGAAGAGCCATCTGTGCTGGGGCCAGGCAGCAGCTGGGGAGAGGATGTGGCTGCTTCCCACTGGGAAAGAGCAGCTCCAGCCTTGCCAGCCTTGGTTTTGGACAGAACTGCTCAAGTAAGGCTGGAGCTGGCAGCGGATCTGAGAGTTTTCACACATCCCAGGAAAGCAGAGGTGAAGAGCATCACTGGTCACCTCTGGCATGATCTACAGATCCTGGGCTCATCCCTGCTGCAAAGCAGGTTAGTGAATTATCTCCAAAACTACAGCAGAGCTTGTTGTCCCACGGGACTGAAAGCCAAGGATGGGAAAGGAAACACTGGCACACCAGATCACCTGCTCCAGAGGGCATTGCAATAGGCATTTCACAGTCAGAGCACTGCAGAATTAGGAATTAATTAATCCTCACAGTGGATGTGAGTTGCACCTGTAAGACAGGTGTAACTAAGCCTTGGTTTTATAGCTGGGGAAACAGAGGTGTGGGGTAGCAGCTCCAGGAATAACCGCACATGCTGGGGGTGTCTGGAGACAGGTTTGTCACCTCATAGATTATAAATCCAGCAGAAAGCATCTCTCACCTGTCTTCCTGCCCGATTCATGCTAGGATCTGGCTCTCAGCTTATTCCTTCACATGAGAAATTATCTCCCAAGTGAGACCCACAGCTGATAAAACACTCCTCATGCTCAAGGACACCCACGCTGCTGCAGGGAGGGAATGGCAAACCATTCCATGCCTTTTGTGAAGACATCCCAGTTTTATCAGCAAAGACACCCACCCTGGACCCCCTTGACCTGCAGCTGGGACAAGGCGATGGCCAAACCAGGCTCCACATTTTCCTCAGTGCCAAACCCCAGCAAACCTTTCAAAATCAATCTGCAACCACATTCAACCACAGCTCTTGGGAAACACCCTACAGATATGCTTATTTTTCCCTTTAAGTTACAACTTGCCTACGAGCAGCCAGCCAGAAAGAAAAGGAAGAAAGAAAGGAAAAGAAGTGATTCCTCCCTGTTTTGCTGCTGTTATTCTCCCCTCTGAGGTAGACATCGATGCGGTGGGGATGAATCACTGGAGAGTGGTCATTGGTCTGGCGAGCGAGCCCACGGCACCCTTGTGTCCTGCCCCAGTGACACCCTTGGCTGCAGCAGCGCAGCGTGGCTCAGCACTGGCGCAGCACGCAGGCCGTGGTGGCCGGTGGTGGCTCTGGCGAGCTGCATTTCTCCGGGGCGGTGATTTTCCCGGCGTAATCGATGCAGGAGGCGTTGCGCGTCCGCACGCCCTCGCCGCACGTTTGGGAGCAGGGAGACCAGGGACCCAGGCGCCAGAGAGGGCAGGGCATGTCTCCACAGGGCTTGATGTCCTCAGGCTTGAGGGATCTGTTGCAGGCAGAGGAGGTTTGACCCTCCACATCCCGGCAATCCACCGTCCGCCGCTGCCAGCCGGAGCCGCACGTCTTGGAGCACTCGGACCAGTCACCCAGGACCCACTGCGAGGTCAGCATCGGTCGGATGACGTTCACCGACTTCTTCTCTTTGCCCTTCTGCTTGCTGAAAGGAACGTCCTTGGGGATGAAGAAGGTGTACTTGACTTTTGGTGGGAAGACCTCGCTGGCAATCGTCAGCAGCTGCACGGTCAGGGGCTCTGGGAGCTGCCGGAAGCTCTGCAGCCTCTCCAGAGTCGTCATGGAGCCGCTGTATTTCAGGATGGTGCCCTTAATGAGGATGTCCTGCTCCATGGCTGAGATGGCAAAGTCTCCATTCAGCAGGTACTTGCCCTCAAGAGTCTTCAGGGCCAGGTAATTCCCGTCATGCCGGACCCCTCGGTGGCTGCGCTGTTTGATGTCGATGTTGGTGGCCCCGGCGGGGATGGTGACGATGTCGTTGTAGCCGTATCTGCACGGGACAAAGGGACACGGTTATTCTTCAAGGCTTACTGAGAGCAGAGTCATGTAAGGAACAGCACTGAGGATCCTGGCTCTGGAGCCATCCCTCTAACCCCGAGCACTCGAGAGCTAGAGATATTGCAGATGTTCTAGATGTGAGCCCAGCTGGAAGACTTCTCTGTGAATTACACATGAAAATGAGCGATGCAATCAAATGAACAGCCCTGTGATCACCAGCCTGGGTGGGAAATTCCCCTCACTTCCTATGCTTGGAAATGGTGAAGTGTTTGGGATTGAAAGCCTGTCACCAGTGATGCTGAAGGGTGACATCACCTATTGACAGAGATAATATAGAGATCATATAGATGTAGGTACTGATACAGATATAGATGTAGAAAAACTCACTTTTTGAAGGGTTTTGCAGCCGCCACAATGCAGAATTAATCCCATTGGCAGATACAGAGGACATTCCCATGCCAGGGAAACATTTTCCTGCAGAGCCAGCCAAGGCCCATCCCTGGAGCACCACGGCTCCCGGGACAGCACACAGGAGGTTTCACTGAGCCCTCAGCACTGTGACTCACACTGTGGGACCAGCACAGGATCATTTTCCATGGATCCCCATGGTGGATGCTGCGGTCAGTAATTAGGTTCAGAGTATTTTGGAAAAAAGCCTTTGAGTCAAACTCTGCTCTCCGTCACCCTGGCCTCCCTCACCCTGATCTTAATGGGATCTCTTCTTGGCTGTAGCTCCTGTGCTAATCTCCCTTTAGTCAACCACAAACAACTCGTAGGAGAGTGGAAGCCCCGTTTCAGCTGTTCCCTGGAAGGAAATCATTTAGGAAATCTAATTTGACTGTGTGAGTCACCTCGCTGCATGGAACTGGATGGTTGGGCTTTTGTTATGGTTTTCCAATAAAAGCCTTAAATTCTGCTCTTTGGCAAAGCCACAGAGATGTTGGGTGAGAGAAGTGGCTGCCTCAGTGCCCTTATCCCAGTATTCAAATTCACCCCCAAGCCCAGGGAAAAGTTATTGAACATTTAAATCACACATCAGCCCTTAAATATGTGTCCAACTCACTGCACTGGTGTGAAATGTGTTTGGTAAACTCATTGGGCCAGCAGATTTATTTGCAGTGGTGTACCAAGCCCGTCACATCAGTTATTTTTTTAGGAAATATGCTCTACTTGGCTTGTAGAATTCTGCTCTGAAATAAACTGAACCTAAGCCCCGGAGTCTGGGGAGGAGCCCAGGCCCTTGCAATGCCAGCCAGCTGAGGATGCTGGCTGGATCCTAACATATTCCTAGCCTACAACTTCAGTGACAGAAAAAGGGGAATGAGAGAGGATGCTGGTGGTTCTCCCACAGCCCATCCCTGCAGAAGCTCCTCCCTGGCGCCTCACTTGGATCTGTTGAGCGAGCCGGATATTTTCCTGCAAGTGGAGCCATTGCCCCCGCACACCCCACACTTGTCCAGCTTCTTGGAGGACCCAATGATGTGATCACAGCCAGCCTTGATGCACTGCCCGTGGACACAGATGGAGAGGGTCTCTGGGCCACACAGCGTCCCATCGATCACCTGGAAAGGGGGATGCAGAGGAGTAACTGGGGAGGAGTTCTGGCATGGGGTAAACAGGAGGGATTCCCATCACCAGGAATCTTGGGTGATTCCCATCACCAGGAATCTTTGGTGATTCCCATCACCAGGAATCTTACTTTGGCCTCAAAGACTTTGAATTCGCTCCTCCCTCGGGCTCGGCAGAAGAGTTTGCATCTGTCCCGGGGGGACACTCCTGCATACTTAGGAACCCACTCCAAGTGATTCCCTTCCACGTCAGTGAAGTTGTAGCTGTTGTACTTCTCACACTGCTGTTCCCGAAAGCTTTTCCCTGAAAGGAAAGGTGAAACATGGCCCAAAATCCATGGAAAGCTGGCAGGAGCTGCTGTCCTTGGCCATCACAGAAACGTGGGAGTGAGCTAAGGATAGTGAGAGCACGTGGTGAGTGTGCAAGCAGAGGAGGAACATCATGAAGGAGGGATCCCAGTCTCCTTCCATCGGCCACAGAAGGTCACAGCCCCCAGCAGGAAGCTGCTGCTCCCCCCAGATATGAATATCCAAGGGAGAGCAGAGCAGTCCCTGTGCTGGAGAAGCAGAAGCAGGAGCTGAGCGGGCATTTGGGAATTGCCATCCTCACCATCCTGCGGGCACTCCTGGGTGTGGCAGGACTGGTACTTGGTTCTCTGGCCCTCGCAGTAGCTGCCGCCGTGCCGGGGCTTGGGGCTGTCGCAGTGGCGGTGCGAGAACTGGATGCCTCCGCCGCAGCTCCGGGAACAGGAGCCCCACGCGCTCCACGGGCCCCAACCGCCGTCCACCGCTGGCTGCAAGAGGCAGGAGAAGCTGCTGAGTCCATCTCTGAGCCTGTCCATCCCCAGCTGCTCCCTCCCAGGGTGAGCTCAGGGCTGGAGCAACGCTAAAACCTCCCCCAGCCCTGATCCAGAAAAGCGCTTTGGCACACACTTCACACAAAGTTAATTCTGACTTCCACCAGTCTGTTCACATGCTTAAAGTTAAGCTGGGCTTTGAGAACTTTGCTGACTGACTCTGAAATCGCTGCTAATTTCCCCAGCAGGGCAAAAAGTCGTGATTTAATTGCAGATCTACAATGCTTGTTTTGCTTCAGACCAACCCACGGCTCATAGCAGACTTTTGTCTGTGAGCTGGACTTGCCAGTTACAAAGGAGAGATACCCAGAAATAAACCAGCCCAATCCAAAACCAGTCAAGGAGGAGGCAGGGGTGGGGTCAGAGATTTGGGAATCCCAAAGGGTCAAGCCCAGCCCAGCTTTATTGGGTTTGTGGGGGTAGGGGTGGTACAGGGAGCTTCCAGAAGCTCCCCCCGTGTCCAGCAGAGCCAACACCAGCTCCAGGATGGACACACCACTGGCCAAGGCTGAGCCCAGCAGGGATGGTGTTGATTTTGGGGATAATGTGTGTAAGAAGAAATAAAGTTATTAGGCAGATGTAATTGGGTGCAGAGAAGAAAGAAGTGAGAATGTAAGAGGAACAGCTCTGCAGACACCCAGGGCAGTGCAGGAGGAAAGGCAAGGATTCCTCCAGGTACTGGAGCTGAGATTCCCCCAAAATTCTGTGGGGAAGGTCATGGTGAGGCAGCTTTGCTCCTGCAGCCCGTGGGGGTGCAGAGATGCACCTGCAGCCCCTGGAGGAAGCCAGGACAGAGCTGGTGGATGCCTGAGAGAGGCTGTGACCCCGTGGGAAACCTGAACTGGTGCCAGATCCTGGCAGGACCTGTGGAGAGAGGAGGAACCCAAGCTGGAGCAGGTCTGCTGGAAGGACTTGGGACCCTGTGGAAGACCCACCTTGGAGCAGCCTGTCCTCGAAGGACTGCCCCAGTGGAAGAGTGACCCATATTGTGGAGATTATGTTCATGGGAAGGACTCTGACTCCTCTCCCTGAGCAGCAGCAAGAACAGCCTGTGAACTGACCATAACCCCATTCCTTGTCTCCCTGTCCCACTGGAGAGAGAAGGGAGAACTGGGAAGGAGGGAGGTGTGGGGGGAAAGTGTTTTTAAGGTTTTATTTTACTTCTCATTATCCTGATTTTGTTATAAATTCAATTAACATCTTTAACTTGAGCCTGTTTTGCCCACGATGGTGACTGGTGAGTAATTTCTCAAAGTCCTTATATCAAATAATGAACCTTCTATTTTTCCCTTCCCTGTGCAGCTGTGGAGGAGAGTGAGAGGGAGGCTTTGGTGGGTGCCACCACACCAGCATTCCCCAGTGTCCCCTTACCTGGGGTTTCAGGGCATCCTGCTGCACACAGCGCCCATCCCAGCACAGCCCCTCGCCTTTGCAGGGGGTTCCATCAGCCCATGGCAAGCTGCCATTCTTGGTGTGGCAGAGGGGCTCCCCACTGCCCATCCTGCACCACAGCTGTGCACAGATGTCCTCCTCCGTGGTGTTGGGGCAGTGCTGGAAGTCCTTGCCAAAGATCTGCTGGCACTGCTGGTCCAGGCTGTACAGGGCTGTGCGGCCGGGCAGCTCGGCAGGCAGGGACACGGGCTCGGCCGGGGCATCCAGCAGGCAATCACCTGGGCAAGGTTCAGGAGTTAGGCTGGAGATGGAGTTTTCAGGGCTTGGTAGCACTGATTGCACCAAGCAGGGCACCCCACACCTTGTCCATGGTCTGCTTTGACTCCCCCTTCACCCCGCCTGCCCCTCCAGGCATGGCAAAGAGCCTGAGTGATCATGGCAAATGGACATTTCAAAGAGCCATCACCTCCTCCTAGACCTTGGGAAATTTCCACCTAGAAAAATGCAACCCCCCTACCACTTCCCCAGACCAACCCAATTTATCAGGAGCAATCTTTAAAATCCATTCTAATCCTTCCTGCTCAGACCTACAGCAGCAAAGCCACTTGAACCCTAAAAAAACCACTTATCTGCAGGGATAAAATTCATGGTTGTTTTGAGTGATGATGCAGCTGACTCCAGCCTTACCGTGCCCTCCATCCAGGAACTCAGTGAGGTACATGGCACTGCAAGGAGACCAGGGCTGGGTCTTGTTCAAATGGATGAAGAGAGGGGCCATCACGTGGTGCTCGCCAAGGGGCCCAAAGAGCCGCTCGCAGTTCTTGGAGTCATCGTGGGGCATGCTGAGCACATGGCCTGGGGAGCAGAGAACACAGCACAGCTGAGCTCCCCAGCCCAGCTCCTGCTCCTCATGCTGTGTGGGACCATCTGTAAGGCACCAAGCAGCTCCTATTTCTGCCAAAGCTGTTTGCTGCCATAAATCAGGAGGCATAGAACACTGCTTGCTCTGCCTCAGTGGTACAGCCTGCTGTGTGCAGGGCAAAGCAGAGCAAATTTGTAGAAAGCCAGAATGGCTTGGGATGGAAGAGATTTAAAGCTCATCTCCCTCCACCCTCTGCCATGGACAGGCATTCCACTAGACCAGGTTGCTCCATGCCCTGTTCAGCCTGGCCTTGAATGTTCCCAGGGATGTGGCAGCCACAGCTTCTCTGCGCAAAAATTAGTCAGGAATGGCAAACCAAGGCAGAGATGTGCTTGATCCCATGCCTGAGCTCATCACAGAATCACTAAGGTTGGAAAAGACCTCCAAGATCCTCCAGTTCAACCTGTGACTGATCCCCACCTTTTCACCCAGCCCAGAGCACTGAGTGCCATATCCAGGTGTTCCTTGAACAATGCCAGGGATGGGGATTCCACCACCTCACCGGGCAGCCCCTTCCAATGCTCAACAACCCTTGCAGTGATGAAAGGCTTCCTGAACTGGTGCAAATGCATCAATTTACACTGATTTGGACACTTCTTAGTGTTTCTGCTGGTGCAAACCAGCTTTTGTCAGTGCCAGAAGCTCCCCAAGGCTCAGTGAGTGGTCCCCCGGCAGGGGATGCTGGTGCTGGGCTGTGCCACAAGCCCTCCCAGCAGCAGGACTGGAAGAAGCAGGCTTCCCCTTGGGAAGGGACGTGTTACCCAGTTCATGAGCCAGGGTGTAGGCTGCCTGCAGGCCCTCGTCCTCGATCACGGAGCAGCTCTTGTTGCGGTCGCACATGGTGCCGATATCTGCCACTCCCAGCGTGTCGCAGCTTTGGTGTCCGCAGAAATCCTGTTTGGCCAGGGAGGGGAGTGGTCAGCAGGGGGAGAGGGCCCCACATTCAGCCCCAACATCTCTGTGAGTGACCCACTGGTGGCCTGCACCCCAGACAAAACCCCCCACAACTGCAAGCTCCATTCTTTGCAGGGTGGGGCATCGACCTCTGTGATCAACCCCCTTCTCCCCTCCTTGACCCCTTTCCTCTCTGCAGCAGAGCATTCCCGAGGGGTGCTGACCTGTCTGGTGAGGAGGATGGCAGTGTCGTAGTGCTCGGGGTGCCGGTCACTCGGGGGGTTGAACCTTTGCTGCCAGCTGCAGAAGTTGCGCAGGGTGAGCCCGCCGTTATCCGACACCTCCGGCCCTGCCGCTGCCTCCTCCACCACCAGCACCTTCACCACCACCAGGTTGATGGAGTTCCTCAGGCTGGGATGCTTGTAGATGTGAGCTGCCATGGACATCAGGGTCAGGACATGGTTCTGTAGGGGAAGAGATGGGCAGGCAGAGCCTGGGTCAAACCTTTGCTACGGGGCAATTGTTTTGTTTGAAGAGAAAGAATCAGCTTCATTTATGAAGGACATCACATCCCGACCATGGGCTGAAGGACTCAGTGCTGCCTTCCCTGTATGTGATTTTACACCTGCATCCCCTTCTCCATCTCACAGCTTCAGTTCAAAAACCAGGTAGAAAACACTATTATGTAGTAGTTTAGATTTGCCATTTTCATTTCCCGGCAAATGCACCAAATAAATGGCATTCTCCAAACGCCGTGTCTCCTCTCTCACGAACCCTTTGAACCTAGAAATCCTTCTGGAAGAAATTCCTTGGGAAAAACCTCAGCTTCTGGAGAGTTCTCTGCATATTCCCAAAGCATTAACCCTGCCCTTGCTGCCCCAGGGCAGGAACCAACTCACGCACATCCCAGTAAAAGTTCTGTCTGTGCGGGTCACAGGGTTTGAACCCGACCTCCTTGGCAACAAACAGGGACTAAAACACTTTGACAGCCAAGACTTTGCCCAGCAGCATCCCCTGCTTGGTGATGACCAGGATTACTTAATATGTCAACAGCGCCAGCGATGTTTAGGCTGATGTAAACATCTTATCAGAGCATCAAAATTCCTCCTCTGTTGGCATCGCTCACGGCCCAGAGTCAGGAGAAAAAAATGCAGCTATTACACAATATAGTATTGGGAAAGAGAAAGTGGCTTCTCTCCTCCCCAGACAAATTACACCCTGCAGTCTCAATTCAGAGCCTAATTAAACTGGAAGGACTCGATGGGAGCCCTCTCTGATAGCCAAGTTTCACCCAAAATCCATTTCCTGAGCAAAGCTGACTCTGTGTGCTCATCCATCACGGTCCTGCCAGGACAGTGCCATTTTCTGAGACACAAAATGCTGTTTTCTTAGCAAATGAGGGAGATGTTGAGAGAGATACAGCATATTTACTGCACCAAGAGCTGCTTGCCCAGCGCACTTGTGGCTATTTTAAATTATTCTGCCACATTTTATCCCGTCACTGGCAGCTCCACGTAAACAGATGTTTTGTTTCAACAAGACATATCCCAAGTCCTCCCCGGCTCATTATCCAAGGGCAGGCCCCAGCAAGGCTGATGGGAGCAGGGAATAGACTGGTTTATTTAGACTGGCCAGATCTCCATGCCATGACTCACATCCAGCCCAGAGCATGCAATCATGTCATGGAGAAGTCACTGCAGAGGCAACAAATTGAAGAGAGATCCCCACAAGCGGTTGCTCCATGAAACTTGGGGGAATTGTTCACCCTGTGGGGAAAGTCCACTGGGAACCTTGCTAAAAATATCATAAAGCCTTCCTAAAATTACACCCCTGAAGATCTAGAAGGATGCTCTGTGCTGGAGCTGCTCATCATGGGATCATCGTTCATTTCCAAGGGAATAAATCTTCATCCTTTTCTAAGCCATTAGAGGTTTCTGGCCATAACAGTAGGTTTGACCTGGGAGATCTCAGTCCATACCACAAATCCCCCAGGACACCAACCCTCACATCCTCAGGGGTACCTCCAGCCAAAAACCTCTTTGAGCAGTAGGAACAGAGGGACTTGGAAAACATCTGTCCACCTTCCCTGTGTCTGGAAGGGGAAGATGGAAAGCAAACCGAACAAACAGCTATTTAGTGAGGATTAAAAGGTCAAATTCACTTGTTCCACCATCTGGTGTCTATTTATACCCATCCCTGGCCCGTGCAGGAGTGGGTTGGGTTTCAGATGGACCCTGACTGCTCTGGGGAGAGCAGCAATCCACCTGCACTGCCTTGGCTTAGCCAAGGGCTTGAAACCATGGCCAAAAGGAAATCATGGATCCTCAGGGCTCAGAAGAGGCCAGCTGAGCACTTCTGGCCAACAACTGCCTGGGGATGAGCTGAATCCTGCTGGTCCCATCCTCTCTTGTCTTTGCAAACCAGCTTTGGCTGGACCATCCGCCCAGGAGGGAATGCTGCCTTCTCCAGGGCTTCCTTCCAGCACTGAGGATGTGGGGATTGGGATCATGTGCAGGGCAGTGTTTTGGGATGGGTTTGAGCAGCCCAGGGCTGCAAACACACTGTTTTTTCTGCCTTCTTGCCAGGCACTGCAGCACAAGGGGCTTCCCTGCCACTTCCAACCAGCATCCTGGGAGATCTGGCAGGATGTCTGCTAAGTGAAAAATCAGCCTCTTACCTGCTCTGGGGGGAGAGGATACCAGTGTGAACCAGAGAGGGTCCTGGAGCACCCCTTCTCATTCATGCATTGCATTTATGTGAAGGCACTATGGAGGGTCATGCCCCACAAACCTCCTGCCCCTCTTCCCCCAGCAGCAATCCTGGGCTCCCTCTGCTCTCAGTATCAAATTCCACCCAATTCCCCCTAAAACTGAGGAGGGATGACTTTTGTCTGCCACACCTGCATTACAGCAGCTCCCTGAGACCCCTCCTGCCACAGCATCCCTGTGTCTGGGAGAGCCCTGCCCTGAGCCAGGCACTGCCTGACAGGAGCCCTCCAGCAGCAAACAGAAGGACAGGAAAAAGAAATACAAATCAGAGTAAGGGGAACTGAAGTGGTTGTCTTTACCCTCATTGAAGGACTGAGCTTTCTGATACAGGCTCTCACTAATTCCCTTTCATGGGAACCACACAGAAGCCTGCAAAGATCCCAGAACGCTGGTGTTTATTTTTATTATTATTATTTTGATGGGTGAAAGTGCTCTTACACAGACACTATTCTTGTGGTATGCACAGAATGATTTAATATTGCTGGACCCACCCAGAACAGAAGGACAGCAGGGAGCACCCACAGAACACCCCAGCACAACCTGCCTCTCTCCAATGTGCTGCCCAGTGTGTGGGGAGCAATGTCCAGCCCAGCCTGGGGCTGTGGGATTGCTTGTTGCTCAGATTTGGTTGGGTTTTCCCCCTGCTTTCCCCCCTAGAAGCCAGCATTTCTGCAGAGGGGGGAAAAAAGAAAGAAATGCTGAGATTCTGGAGCACAGGCAGATGGAAGGAAGCAAACCCAGGGTCAGATGTGAGGGCTGCCCAGCTTTCAACTGGTAAAAACATCTCAGGTTGTCCCTTTTCCCCAAGGCACCATCTGTGAGCTCCCCCCCTGGCTTGGGTGCCCGGGGGCTGCTGCTTGCCCTGCCAGCCTCCTCCTGTGGTTTCAAGCCCGGGCCAAGAATTCCCTTGCAAAAATGTGGGAGGCAGCCAAGGGAAATGGGGGGGCAAGCCAGGGGAGAGGGTGCCAGCCTGCCCTCCTGCCTGCCCAGCTCCCTGCCCATCCCTGTTCTGTTTCCCACATGATTTCCACCCCCCTCCTCTTTCCCTCTTTGCTGGATAGCTGGGGCACAAAAACAGCAATTACCCCTGTTCAAGGCAGGGGAAACTGAGGCACATCCAGACTGTTCCCACCTCCCCAGAGGTAGAGATGGAGTAAAACCCCATCCTGAGAGCATCCCAGAGCAGGAGTGCTACAGTTTGGGAGCCAGCATGGAGCTGCTTCAGTGGGAGCCAGCACATTTCATTCCAAAGCCCTGAAATGCAGCAGCTGTTGAATATCCCGGCGTGAGGCGAGTGCCCCAGGCAGAGGAATATTTAGGGAGGCTGGCTGCTCCTCCAGCCCCCTGCCCCAAAGCGGATGCAGGCTCAGGGTCACACTCAGAGGACAAATCCCAGAAGAAAAGCTGGTCCATGGCAGCTTCACACAGGTCCCCCTTTGCAAAGATCTCCTTTAATCCCACTCCAGTTGCCTTTGGGGTGGTTTAGGAGGGGCTGGCTTCTTTTGTCAAGGGATTAAGCGAATTTACCCACTCACACTGCAAAATATCCTAGAGCAAGGCTAAGACCTGGACATGAGGGGACCCAGGGCTCCAGGGTGGCTTTGGATTTACCTCCAGTCGATGTGGGTGTGGGAGAACTGTGCCTTTGGATTTACCTCCTGTTCATCTGGGTGTGGGAGAGCTGGCAGCAGGACCCCTGCAATGCCCCACGCCCTGCTCTCCTGTCTGGTCTCAAAGGGAAGGGTTTGCAACAGCACTCCCAAAACCTCATCAATCTGCCTGTAAAAAACACAGAAGTCAGCAAGGAATCCCAGCTTTTCCAGACTGATCTGATTCTGCTGTGGTCCTCAGTCATTACCAGCCCCAGGAGTCAGGAACAGCAGATTCCTCTTGCAAGAGGAGGAGGGAAAGGGGATCACAGCCATCGTGCTTGCGGAGGAAAGCTTGGAAATGTGTCTCATCTGCACCCAAGAGACCAGAGAAATCCCACCACAGGAATCCCATTTGGCTGCCAACTGGCTGGGGATGCTGCAGCTGGGTTTTGGAGCCGCCTGGTGCTTTAGGTGTCCTGGCAAACGTTCCCAAGCCATGCAGAGCATCCTCACAAGTGCAGCCCAGCTGCAGGTGCTCAGCCCTCCTGCACACGGGCAGGATTAGCCCCATCTCCTGCCTCACTTCCCCCTGCTCAAAACCCCACTTTATTCTGTGGGTGGTGCTCACAGTCCCTTTGTTTTCAAGCACTTGGGATCCTCTGCAAGAAAAATGCAAAAACTGTGTCCAGCTGGAGCCTCGCTCCCATCCTACATCAGAGGGCTCTTCCCAGTCCCTGCAGGTTGAATCCTGCCACATCCCCCAGGATTTACTGCCCAGCCCTGTCCTGCTGCTGCTGCCCCCTCAAATACCCCACCCCCTGCAATCATCAAGCCCAGACAATGATTAAACCCCCAAATTTCAGGTCTAGCTCTGCTCTCACTTCACCATTCCCTCCTGGTTTACATAAAAGTATTGAAGGTAGAATAAGCTCTTATTGTTTAAATTAGGTTAACAGCTGAGCTGTAAGGCTCAAATTGATTGGAAATAAATCACTAACAGCATTTTCCCACCACAAGCATGGCATTGATTATAACTCCCAACGCTTGAGCGCATCTTAGGGTGACTCTTCTGCTCGAGCTGTTACAACTTATGCAAGAAAATGACTGGGAATACAAACAATGCTGGTGACCTTTAATAAATATTTGGTAATTAAAGTGTGGTTACGGGAAGAAAAGTCATTATATAAATATGGTTTATTCTGACTCAACATTTCGACTCCCTGGGCATCTCTCCTAGTCAGCTCTCTAAGATCCCACCAGCACTTGCCACTGCCTTTTTCACCCCACAAGAAAGGTATTTAGGGAGAAGCAAGATTGCTGTCCTGCTCCCTGCATTCTTGTTCCAGAGAACAAAAGACACAGAAACACAGCAGGTGGTTTTTTAGTTGTTGTTTTTTTAGCTGCTACACCAGAGCTGGTGGAAGTTTTCTCCCAAATATTTTAATATGCTCTTACTCTATTCATCCAAAACAAGATCTTTGAAGGTTTCCTTCCCATCCCTGAGAGCTGATGCAAAGATATTGCTCTAGGGGCCAAGGAAATGATGGTAAAATGGGAGCCAGCCAGGCAGCATCACCCAGCCCAGGGCTGCAGCAGCCAAACCAGGGCAGGGTGCCCGTGTTCCAGCCCCTTGGCTATGTGTAGGTGCCATTTCCTCCCCTCCTGCACTCACAGATTCACCCAGAGGGCTGTTGCTTTTTCCCCAGCTCAAGCTGGGCATTATCAGGATAATATTATTTCTAGCATTTAGACATCCCTGGGTATTGCTTTGAAACCATCAGGTGCACATCTGGCTGCAGAAGGTTCCATGTACTATTTTTCCTTGGGGAATCAAAAACCAACATCACACTATGGGGAGAGTAATTCCCACCACCATTTATAGGTCTGTTGCTTAAAAACTCTGCTTAATCCACTTCAGACTCTTTTTTGAGCACTGTGAGCACTCGGGGTACCTCCAAGTGCATCACTCCTCTCTCACTGACCCTCTGCTACCTATTCCTGCCAGCCTGGCTTGGTGGCAAAACCAAGCAATGGGCAAAACCAGAGTGATGCTGAGCAGCTGAAATCAGCCGGAGCCCCAAGGTTTAGCATTTCCCAAGGTCCAGCCTTGCCTGAGCAGGGCTGGAATTAAAACACTGCTTTGTTAGTAGCAGAGAAGCCCCTAGGGGAAGGATAAAGTCGATAGAAGTGGCAAAGCCAGGCTGCCGTTTCAGCTTCCCGACTGTTCCCTGCTGAGCTTCAGCTTTCAGGACTCTTATCCCAAACAACCCGAGAATGAGCAACTCCAATGCACAATTTCCCCCTTGCAAAGACCTCAGAGCATTTCTGATGGTGCAAACCTGAATTTGGGGCTGAACCACCCATCCCTGCAGGGTAGAGGTGGGGAGCTGGCTTTGTCAGAGGCGTGAAAAATGAGCTGGTGCTGATGAATGAGGCACATGGACAGCCCTGGAGATGGGCTGAGGCACCTCGGTCTCTGCTCCTGGAGTCTCCCCAAAAGCCTGATCGGGTCAGGGTCTCCGCGGAGAGCGTTTAAGGAGGGTGAGAATTCCTGGAGCTGGCGGCTGAGGGAAAGGGCTGTTCATCCGTCTATCCATCTGCTCATCTGCTAACAGGTGGCTCAGGAGCGGGACTGCGCATTACTCAGCTCTGTTTTATTTACTATCTGGCCCCGGCTCCCGCCCGGGAGCGAGTTAAACCCATCGCTGTGCAGCGCGGCTCTTTCCCTGCAGCAGGGACGGCATTAACCCGCCCTGTCCCCCAGCTTTGGGGACACCGGCTGACGGGACATCACAGTGCCCCGTGTGTGCGAGGGATGCTGGCTCTGGGAAAGGGTTCCCAAACACTGAGTGAACCCCACAGATCAGCACTGCAGCTTTGACCCGGAGTTTTACAGCCCAGACACAGCAAGGGAAGGTGGGGACCAAGGTCCCCCCACCCCGCTCCCCGCTCACTCAAAGCTGTCCCCGGTGTCCCGGGGCTGGGGGGATCCGGCAGCGGGCAGGACAGAGGGGAGGAGAGGCAGCAGGGCTGGAGGAGCGCATTCGGGAGGAGGAGACAGCGGGGATGGGGACCGGACAGAGCGGGATGTGTGGGGAGGACAGAGGGATGGAGGCGATGGAGAGGCAGTGGGAGCGCAGGAGGTGGGAGGAGGCGGAGAGGCGGCCGGGATGGGGACAGCGAGGGACGGAAGGATGGAGCGGCTGCGGGGACCAGAGATGAGCTAGGGACAGGCACGGACAGAAAGCTTCGGGCAGGGGGGACGGCAGACACCGCCAGCCCTTACCTCCACATCCTCCCCGTAGAACCGCACCATGGACGCGTCGGCCACCAGCAGCGTCTCCACATAACGGGCCTGCGACACGAAGCGCCGGGCCCTGCGGAGCGACTGGGCACTGGGGGGCCGCTGGGCATTGGGGGGCTGCTGGGTGCTGGAGAACTGCCGGGCCCCGAGGAGCTGCCGGGCCCCCAGGAGCCGCTGGGTGCTGGAGAACTGCCGGGCCCCGAGGAGCTGCCGGGCCCCGAGGCGGGGCCGGGCCCTGAGGCGCCGCTGGGC
>NC_031792.1:4747569-4762633 GCF_001522545.3 Parus major | reverse complement strand
AAAAAAAAAAAAAAGAGGGGAAAATAGTAAAAAAAAAATCCCCAACCCACTTTTGGATACGATTTGAGGCCAATCAGGCGCCGGCAGCCCCGCCTGCCTCCAAGTGTCAACTCCAGCCTGTTGCTCTCCCAGTATTAACCCCTTCTTCAGCCCCAGTGCTGCCCGCACGGGGCTGATCCTTCCCAGGCTCTGGGGGTCCCTCCCCGGGGACAGGAGCTGGCACACGTCCCCTTCCACCACCATGGGAGGATTTACTCCACAGGGCTGATTCTCAGCATCTCTCCCCAGCTGGAAAGCAGCCGGCCTATGCCAGCTGGAGAGCATCTCGTTTCAGAAGGTGCTTCGGGAGGTTCCCATGTCCTTTCCTTAGCCAGGGACAGAGAGGGCTTTGGGCCCCAGGGAAAACTCCAACAGGACACACGTACAAGGAGTTTCCATGCTCTGAACCAACAGCTGGATCCACATGGGGTTTCCTCCAGCTGGAATAAGACAACGGGCTAAATCAGACTTGTGGAAAATACCTATGAGAATAATACAATGCAGCCAGCTTCTCCCCTTGCTCTTTTTTTGTTTGTTTCTCTGTGTGTGTTGTGTGACTTCATTTACGAACCGTTCATTCACCCCGATTCAGACTGAGTTTGAATCCCCGACTGAATTCCCTTGCAGTGAGGAAAAACCCTACAGCAATATAAAAGTCTCAGGCTGTAAATCCAGGTAGCTGCTGTGTGCTCAGTGTGGCAAACACTGGGAGATGGGCAGAAACGTTCTGTCCCTGGCTGGGAACCCACTCAGGAACAGGGAACAACTGGCTGTCACGGAGAAAGGGAAATCACTACGTATATATTACTCCTTCTTTCCTCCTAAGCCCTCCTTCTCCATTAGTTCATGAAATTCCTGGCCTCTGGAGCGCCCTTTGTGCGGCACTGGAACATCCTGGGATGTTCCTGCTGCAGTTTGGGGGTGGTGGATCCTATCCTGCTCCATGCCCTGATTTTCTACACCCTCCACAGGGAACCCAGGACTTGGGCTGTGCTCCTTTAACCTTGCTGGGAGTGCCAGCCCAAGGCCCAGCTCCTCCACACTTGGTTTCTTTCCCCCTCAGCCTAATCTTAAAAAGAATTGAAAGAGCAAAGCAGCATTTGGCACCTCAGGATTCCTGGGAAAGCAGAGTCTGGCCAGTGCTGAATAATGAGGAGTGGGGTTAAAGGCTGCTCTCCCTTTACTCCAGGATGTATTTACATCTCTCACTGTATTATTATCTCCACTTGAAAGCCACATCCCTACCTATATAGTAAACTCACAGCCCTGGCTCCAAGCAGCAGCTTCCCTGAGGCCATGGCTCTGGTTACTCCTTTATAAAGTGTAGGGTTTGTGACCATAGCAGAGGAAGAAAAAAATAATTTAAAATAATTTTGGATGCTTGCAGTGGACAGTGACACAGGTGTGGAAAGGAACACTTCCAATCCAGATGTTGAGCAGCCAGGAAACTGCAGGAAGGGAGGAAAGCAATGCCAGGTGTGGTGGAGTTTGGTCTGGGACATGTCTCCATATCTAATGGGGTCCTTCAAAACCCAGAGCCTTGGCTGGTCTCCTCAGCAGCCCCCTTCTTTCCTGGAGGACAGCTGGAGCTGCTTCTTCCCACTGACTCAGGTGGGTTTTTCTCCCTCTCCAGCTTCCTCGGGCTGGGGACAGTTTGTATTTTAACACCAGCAGGAAAGTGCAGAGCCAGGACAAGAAGCCAAAAGCGAGCCCTGACTCTGCCTCCTGCATCCCCAAACCCCGTGAAGGTTCCAGCATCTCCCCGGGCTTTGCCTTCCTGCAGGAGGGGAGGCAGGAGGTGCTGCCCCTGCTCTGAACTAGGACAGGTAAGGCTGCAGGCAACAGGATGTAATTAATTCCCGGCTTTCCGCTCCCGGAGCTGCATCTTTGATCTGGGAGGACACGCTCGCATCTTAGCTTGGAGGCACCGCTGGTTTTCATTAGCGGCTCGCTCTGCAAACAGTAGCTGGAATTTCTTGAAGCCTCGCCGGGCTCGTTACAAACCGGCCCAAAGACTCTCTGGGAAAGAGCAAAACCTCACCTGGCTGTCCCTCTGCATCTCCCCCCAGCAAAGGGTGAGGAGCCTCGAGACTTTTTGGGGTTCCTGCCCCTTAACCGCTCGCAGGATGCGCCGTCCCCAAACCTCGCCCTCCGCTCCCATTTCCAGGGGCTGCCTGAGCATGTGAAATCCATTAACTCCCCAGTCACTGTGATTTAAAGACCCTTTTGATCAAACAGCTTGGGACCGTGTGTCCCGCTCCCCTCCGCGTGTCCCCAGCTCTGCGGTCCCTCCTGCCCTTCCCCAAGGGCTGCTCCTGCCGGGCACGCAGCTCCCCAGGGGATTTTGGCTCCCAGGATGAGACCCACATTGTCGCCATGAAAACTCAGCTTCTGAGCTTGCTGACATGGTTTTCTAAAGCCTTTCCCAGGACAGTAACTGTAAACATAGATATGTGTACATTCTTTCTGTTTCACGTCTTGTGATGGGCATTTCTCATGGCCAGTGCAGTGAGAAAGTGTTATCCTGACCATCCCATCCCTGGCTGTGGTCAGAAACCTATAAATCCTGGGAGGAAAAATAAACTTTCTCTTCTTTTCACCACACCTTGACCTGTGTCTGTGTGATCTGTTCATCTTCAGCAGCAACACCACATCGCTCCTGCTATTCCTGTTCCGCAGCAGCAACACCGCCCCGTTTCTGGGCAGGCTGCGATGCTTTGCTGTCCCCTCCTTGCTTTGCCACAGGGTTCACACCCAAATTTGCAGCTCCAGGCTGAGTTTTAGTTACTCCCTTTTGCCCTCAGCGAAGAGAAAACACTTGGGACAATTATTTGAGCTCCAATCCCCAAAATTGAGACCGCTAGATGTCAGTGCTGCCCTACGCTGCGGTGGGAAAGCCCAAATCCATCCCTGGGAATTTGCTGGGAAGGTGGGAGCGAAGGGCTCCTGCAGCCAGCTCAAACCCCACCCCACAGCAAAATAAACATTTCCTATAGTTTTCATTTAAAGCAATCAGATGGGTGGAAATGCCTACCAGAAAAGCAGCTGGGATTTAAATCAGGGTCCTGGCCTGTGTCCTGCCAAGTGAAACCATCCTGGCTGTGAGGATTGGGAAGGGGGAAGTCAGGGAAAGAGTTGTTTCTGTGAGGGAAGGGGCGAGTTGGGCTCGATTTGGATCCAGTGAGTGAATTAAGTGGCGAAATGTGCCACTATGGATCTGTGGTCGCTGCCTTCCCTCCCCTTCCCCCATGGCCACATCCACAAGAGGGCCCTCCTGCCTTAAAAGTGGTTTATTTAGGGTTTGGTGCCTCCAAACCCTGAATATCCCGTAAAAAAAGGGGGTTTTGCTTCCCTTAATGCTGTATTTGAACGCCCCCACGGTGCAGCAGCTCATCCCTGGAGGTGATTTATCTGCAGCACCCGAGGGGTGGCTGCTGTGAGAGTGATGCTGGGCAAATGCTAATTCTCCTGGATCCCCTAAACAGGGAAAAGAAGATTTGTAGGAGTCAGGAAAGGGCAGGGAAATCCAGGCTGGGGCTTGGTCATGATGCTGCCTCTGAGATTTGGTGCCCTTGATGCTGAGCACATCAAGAGCCATGGCTGTGATTTGATGGTTTCATTTGATTTGATATGATTTGGAAGAATTCCATTTCTAATTTCTAGACCATCTTTAGATATTTTTCCCCACATAATTTTCTCTATTTTCCCTATTTATTATCTATTTTTATTTGCATTTTGATTTGTAACGCCATCATCCTTTGCCTTCATTCCATTTCACACCTGGATTTCCAGAGCAAGGATGGGGCACCAGAGGTCAGCCTTGCCTCAGGGTGGGTTTGGAGCCCCATTTGTGTCCAGGTGGAAGGGAAGCAGCTTTGTGGCTTTCCAAAATCAAGGGCTAAATCCTGTTTCCAGCATTGCAGCCTCCTCCCTGGGGAGCTGCTTCTCTTCGTCCTGCCTGGGTCTTGGGGCTTCCAAGGTGTCCTGAGACCAGAACATCAGTGAGAGGATGCTCCAAGGATTGTCTGGTCCTTCCTGAGACTCCAAAGCTGTGTCTGGTCTGGGGTTAAAACCCTCTGAAACTCCCCAAGCTTGCTGTTGGGCTGCTTTTCCTATGGAGCAGCCCATAAATTCTCTAAATAAATATAACATGATAGAATGAAAAGACTATTTTCTACAAATAATAATAATAATAATTACAATAATAATTTTTTAAAAAAAATCTCCCCTCTTCTCTATTCCATGGTTTATGGGTTGATGAAAATGAATGAACTCTGTAATGATTCTCCTGAGTGATGAGCCCTCTCCAGAGCTGGCTTGTGGAATCTCCATCACCCCAGGTTTATTCCAGATGTGCATCATTTTAATGACCCCTCAGGCTTACCCACAGCTGCAGCCTCACCCTTTGAAAGCTCAGTGGCTTTGTGCACCTTTGGTGTCTGTGTTGCCCCAGAAAGGGAATTAATCAAGGCTGGACCCTGCCCCAGGTGGGAACAATGCAGTTCTGTGAGCCCTGGCTCATCAATCTCCAGGCTGAAGGTGAACAGAAATGTGTGATACTGGATTTTGGGATGTGTGGGACACCTGGCTCTTCTCAGCTTCCATGTACTGTTTTAAAACACCATGGAAAAACCTGTGGCTCTCTTCCTCAAACAGGAGAAAGCCTTAAATACCGAGGAGAGGGGAGATTTTAGATACTTTCAGAAGGAATGAGCTATCAGCAACCCCAGGACCTGCAACACCAGCTGGAAATTGTTCAAAACCAGGAGTTAGGCAGATTTTTTTTCAATGTACCATGATATTCCCAGATTCCAGAGGTGTCATGATGTGTCAGGACCATGAGAGAGGCCCAGGGATGCTTCTGCTGTGTCTTCTGTGCACAGGGGGAGCAGGCTGCTTGGATTTTTGCTGTGGGACACAGAGATGTGTGCTTGAAGACCTCCAAAGCACAGATCCTCCTCTGCTCCATCCCTGCTGTGTAGGGCAGTGTGGGGAACGCCAGGAGGAGCACCCTGCCCACCTCCTGTCCTATCATCCAGTCAGGATAAAGCTAATTAAATTCAGCATCTTCCCAGTCCAAGGATGGGGCAGGTTTTGGGTTACTGAGTCCTCCACATGCTCAGGTTTCTTGTGTATCTCACCCTCCATGACCTTACCTAGACCCAGCTGGGTTTTTTTCTCCAAGCCTTTTTTTCCTGGAAAGCTGACTAATAATGCACTTCGACTCTCCCTCGAGCCCTGGAGATGATCTTCCTCCCTGCCCAGGTGATGGGGAGTTGGGAGAGCACAGCTTGACCTTTTGGGTGTGGATATGCCAACCTTTTAGCCAAAATCAGCTGCTTGAGTGGCACTTTTCCTTGTCTTAGCCACCTTCCTGCTCCATCTTTGGCCTAAAATTCTCAGATGGTCCATTTAAAACCATTTCTTTGGTGAACTGGAACATCCAAAAGATATGTGAAGTTTGAAGTGGTTATTTTTTGCTCATTTTGTATTTTAAAATGAATACATTTGAGGCATAGTGATGAATAAAAGAAATAAAACAACTTGGTGCTTCCTGGAGATGCTTGTGATGAAGCAAGAGGAAGGTGGAAAAAGGAGAATCCACACTTCAGACCAGCTCACACTGATATTTCAAGATGAGGGTGACCAATGCATTAACCCTGAGTGAGGCTTTACCTTAAAGTGGTTTCTAGACAAAAATCAAAGCAGAAGCAGAATCCACCTTACATACTTTGATATATTTCATTATCTGTAGCTGCTCAGAATGTTCCAAAGGCATCTTCCATCTCCATTCAATGCTTTCTGTGTTCTCTCCTCCAAGTCTCAAGATTCTCATCCCATTTCCATCCCATCCAGACAAACTGCAGGGGGTGAGGAGCAGCCAGGCTCAGCCCCAAGCACCTGGAGTGACCCCAAGGTGCTGCCTGGACCAGCTCCTTCCTTCAGGTGTGGGGTGCAAGCAGCTGCTGGTTTGTCCCCAGAGAGAAAAATCACATCACATCCTCAAGCAAGAGGAAAAGTAAGATAAAAAAATGTGCCTCCTTCTTTTATGGAGTGCTGTGAATCATTCCTGTACCTCTGGAGCTGCCTGGGAAGGGTGACCTGTACCTGCTCCTTGAGCTCCACAGCTTTTCTGCTCACCCTGGGCAGGGGATGGGAGCAAACATGGTTTGGTTTGCAAACAAAGCAACCTGCCTTGGGGTGGGTGATTCCCAGCTGTGCAGAGGGAGGGTTGGGGAGGCTGGGATGGAGCATCCAGCTGATCCATCCCTGTGCTCCCAGCCCATGGATGCTGGCACACCATCAGCATCACGGGACACGAGAGTCCTGGGCCTGGTGGATCCAGCGGGTCTCAGCCCAGGCAGAGCCAAACCACTCACATTTTCTGCCTGCCTTTCCCCATCAGGAGGCAATCAAATGTTCTCCAGGCTGGAGATAAAGTTCCTGCCAGCTTGGTTTGACTCATCTCTTGCTGAGAGTTCCCAGATGGAGGGGCTGGAGCTCAGGGGCAGCAGTGACTAACTCTGGCTTGATGACCTCTAGGCTGAGGTCCTGGTGGCAGCTCTGGGAGCCTGTGGCATTCTGGATGCCGCTGTGGTCTTTGGAGAAACTCATCCTGCTGAGCAGAGCAAGGCTGTGGGAAGGAGAAATTCCCTCCCGGCACCTCAAGACCGTGTCCCTCTTCCCTTGCTCCTCCACTCCCTGGGCTGCCCATTCCCAACATCCCTGGGCACGCTGCACTTTGGCCAACAGACAAAATCCCTGGTTCCCTCAGCCCAGGGGAGTCAGATGGTTTTTTTGGGTCACAAGTTCAGCTGCAAGGCACACGACTGAGCAAACCGCAGCACGGGGACAGCAAAATGAGCTGGGCTGTGGGCTGTGGGCTCTGTGCCTCAGGCAATAACCTCGGATTCTGTTTCATACATGCACACATTCTTCAGCTGTGCTTGGATTTCAAAGGATTTCAGCCTTTGCTGAAATCACATCAAAGCCAGCTTGTCCATGAGAGGCCTTAATTTTATCACTAAACCAAACTGTGGTGCTTACTGGTGCTGATAAATCTGTCCCTCTGCTACAGGTTGTCACTGAGGAGTCTTCACTGCGCTCCAAAAATCCCATCCACAGTGAGATCTTTCTACCTCCCAAGAGCATTAACTGCCCCAGGGTCCTCCACACACCGTTCTGGTGATCCCTGTGTTTGGTGGGTGTGGGGAATTCACCGTACAGGTTGCCCTGCGGTCTCAGAGCAGAGGATGTTGCAGATGTTAGCACTTACAGAGTGCACTTTGGTGGTCAGGGATGAAGGGAGGCTGAGCTCAGAAGTGGAGATCACCTTTGCCCCCCAGCTGGAGCCCTGGGTGAGGGTGGGGTGGAGAGGGGTGTGCTGGAAGCTGCTTTGCTGGGGAGAGCAGGGATGGTGTGAGTGCAGGAATTGTTGGGGCAGTGTTACACTGGGGTGCCAGGTCTGGAGGTGCATGGAGGGGCGCAGCCCAGATCTCAGTGCTAGACATCCCTGGGCTGTGGAAAACATTTATCTTCCTGAATAAATCTGGGAACTAAGCCCTCAGCTGCCAAATAGCGGGTTCCCCACTCCACTGAACTGTCCCAAATACCAGCAGGGAGCAGAGGATGGAGGGCTGGGATAGCTGACCTTTAAAGGTCCCTTCCAACCCAAGCTATTCCATGACTCAATGATTCTATGACCTTTTATCTTCCCTGCACACCCCGGTTGTAACCAGAGGCCCCCTCCCCGTGGGATCACAGAGCTCCATCCCTTCACTTGGAACAGGATCTAGAAAAACTGGAGAGTGGCAGGAGGGAGGCTGGCAGGTGGGAGCATCCCTGGGGGGCTGCAGGAATAGAAGTGAAGAGGGTCTCCTCCCACTCCATCCCATCCAACACCCCAATCCTATCCTGTCCCACCCCCCCACATCCCACCTCATTCCATTCCACCCCAGCACCCATCCCATCCTGTCCCACCCCACCCCTTATTCCATCCTGTTCCAACCCCGGCATCCCATTCCATCCCACACGATCCTATCGCACTCCTCAGTCCCATCCATCTCATCCCACCCTCTGTACCAGCCCACCTCAAACCCACATCCCATCCCACCCTATCCCTCCATCCCACCCCATCCCTCCATCCCACCCCATCCCTCCATCCCACCCCATCCCTCCATCCCACCCCATCCCTCCATCCCCTCCCGTCCTGGCGGCGGTGCCGCCCCCCACCCCGCTCCGCCCCGGGGAGGCGGCGGCAGCCCCGGGCGGAGCGCGGTTCTGTCCCGGCCCCGCTCGGCCCCGCTCGGCCCCGGCCCCCGCCCCGCTCCCGCACTATAAAAGCGCGGTGCGCTCCGCAGAGCAGGTACCGGCGGGGCCGCTCCGCTCCTGCAGCCTCCGCGGGTCCGGGAGGAGGAGGAGGAGGAGGAGGAGGAGGAGGGAGGAAGGGGGGGGCCGGGTCCTGCTGTCTCCCCCCCCTCGCCTCCCCCGATCCCCGATGCCGCCGGCCTGAGCCCGCCGAGACGATGCTGCCGCTGCTGCCGCTGCTGCTGCTGGGCACCCCGGGGCTGAGCCTGAGCCCGGGGGCACCCCCGGACCCCGACTCCGCGCTGGTCACTCCCCTGCGCCTGGACCCCGACATCAACGGGCCGGCTTATTTCAGGGGGGGCCCTGCCGAGCCGCCCCGGGGGGGACAGGCGGTGGTGATCCAGCTCTCGGCTTTCGGGGAGGATTTCTACCTCCACCTCTCCCCCGACGCCCGCTTCATCGCGCCCGCCTTCGCCGCCCAGTACCTGGGGGCGGCCGCCCGGCCGCTCCCCGCTCTCCGCCACTGCTTCTACTCGGGGGATGTCAACGCCGACCGCGAGTCCTTCGCCGCCCTCAGCCTTTGCGGGGGGCTCCGGGGGGCTTTCGGATACCGGGGAGCCGAGTACCTGATCAGCCCGCTGGCGGGGGGGTCGGCCGGGGGTCTCCATCGCCTGCAGCGCCGCAGCCCCGGCCGCCCCGTCGGGGCCGGAGCATCCCGCTGCGCCGTGGGCTCCGGGCTCACCCCCGGCGTGCTGCAGGCGCTCGACAAGTACCGGGGGCGTGCGGGGGGGAAAGGAGGTCGGGCCAAGCGCTTTGCCTCGGTCCCGCGTTACGTGGAGACCTTGGTGGTGGCCGACGAGTCGATGGTGAAGTTCCACGGGGATGACCTCCAGCACTACCTGCTCACCCTGATGGCCACGGCCGCCCGCCTCTACAAGCACCCCAGCATCCGTAACCCCATCCAGATCTCCGTGGTCAAGTTCCTCCTCATCGGGCAGGATGACAAGGGGCCCAAAGTCACCAGCAACGCCGCCCTCACCCTCCGCAACTTCTGCGCCTGGCAGAAGAAGTGGAACAAGGTCAGCGACAAGCACCCCGAGTACTGGGACACCGCCATCCTCTTCACCAAGCAGGTGGGTGCAGGGAGGGTGACCCGGAGGAGCTGAGCCCCCTGTCACAGAGCCCTGCTGGGCTAAGGCGTTCTGCCACCTGTGTGCATGATGGGGGAGGTTGTGCCTGTGGCTGATCCCTCTTTCCCAGGGAACCTCCACTCTCACATGCTGGGCTAGGGGGTGCAGAGGCATGGAGCAAGCCCTTGCTGTCCCCTGGGCAGGTTTTGGCTGGCAGCCTGGAAAAATCCCTGCCATGGGGTGAACGAGGCCGGGAGGTGTCCAAAGATTGCCCCACGAGCAGAATCCTGCTGCTCTATCTCCTGCCTCCGTGCAGGAGCTGGCAGCGAGCGCCCTGCGGCTCTGCTGTGCACCCTGAAATGAGAGGTCCGAGCCCAGAAGAGGAGGGGCATGGTCCCGCTTCCCCCTCCCCAGCTGGGAAGAGCTCACAGTGCCACCTGCCAAGAAAAAAACCTCTCCCTGCTTCCTCTGACTCATGCGCGAGGTCCTCCTGAGAAGCTGGACTTCTCCTCGGCGCTGGCTGCGCTGCACGGAGCCGGTTCAGGGCTGGAAGCGAAGCACCAGAGATTCAGCCAGAGCTACAGCCCTCGGGTGTGGGAGAGGGGAGAGCCACTGCCACCCCTGCCGTGGGCTGGCTGTGTCCCTGCGGTGGGAGAGAGGCTTGGAGCTGCCTTTGGCGTGGCTCCACGGTGATGTGGGGTGTGGGATGAGCTCTGCATCCTCCCACCCACACAAACTGGGTGACACTGGAGCTCCCACAGCCTCTCCCCATTGTCCATCTCCCTCCCTGTAGCCCTGTCTCATGTGGACATCAGTCCAGTGCCTGCATTCCAAAATCACTGATGGGATGGGAGGAGGATGAGCCCAGCTTGGAGGGGACAGTCACGTTTTATCCTGGCTGCAGCAGGCTTTGGCACAAAAGGCTCCTTGCATTTTCTCCTTCCACTATCCCTGCCCAGATGTTTTTGGATTAGGGACAGGTGAGGAACTCCCCTCAGCGGCAGTGGGACCATTTCCAAAGCACTTTTCCAGGTCCAGCATTTGTGGGTGGGAAGGATATAACATCCAGCTCAGTTCAGCTGTCCCTAGGCTGGGCTCATCAAGGGCTGACAATGGCTTGGAGCAGGAATGATGCCGTGCAGGACGTGTGAGATCTTGTCCTGTGTGTCTTCTTGTCCCCCCCACCCTGGGCCAGCTGTGAATCCTCTGGGAGCACAGACAGGATGGAAGCCCAGGCTGCTGGAGCAGCTCAAAGAGGAGGACACTGCTGACACCTCTACAGGGACGAGCCAGCTCCACCTCTGGTGGAAACCCAGTGAGGTCACTGGAGCTGCACGTGGGACAGAGTCGGTCCCAGTGATTCAAAAGATGTGGATCACGTCTGGGCTGCATTTTTTACACATTGCTAAACCATCCATTCCTGAAATCCCCAAGCAAGCTCAGTGCAAAGGCACACGGTCAGGGAGACATCTGCCTTCCTTGAGTGCATCCATCTGTGGTCCCCTGACATCCCGAAGCTTATCTTCCTGCCAAAAAGCTGTTACATAAGCCCTCGACTTAAGTTTCACCTCCAGGCTGGTTGATAGGCAGTTCTCAGTTGTGTTGATGAGCTGCTGACGAATGGGGCTCTCTTCTACTGCTTGGATTTGCTCCCTTCCAACATCGGCGATGCTGAATGATGGATTTGCTTTGGGAAGCTCAGTCTTGATCAGCTGGTGGGTGCAGATTCCCTTCCTACCCAGGGTCCTGCAGAGCATCCAGCCTTCAGCTGCCATCCTGCCTCCTGGAAATACCCCTGCACACCATGGCAAAGGGCTTGTCCATTCTCCCCACCCCTCCTGGACTTTGCTGTCACACCGGCAAACGTTGGCTGCACGTCTCTGCTTTGCTGTAAAACCGAAGGGATGTTGCATGAAGGAACATCTGGGTGCAGCTTAGCATGTGGCTGATGCTGTGGGATTTGGAAACTGCAGCTCAAGCCTCAGCTTTTTGGAGTTGCTTTGGATGCTCACAGGAAGCCTCTGTGGCAGGGAGAGTGCTTATGACTCTGAGCAGGTGAATTAATGCACGAGCCACAAGGATCCCCCCTAACTGACCTGTGGAATGTCTTGAGAAGTTCACAAGAGATGACAAAAAGCCTGGGAAGGTCCCAGGTAGGAAGGTCAGGCTGGCAGCTGATGCACTGAGCAGGTTGTCTGCAGCCCCTTGGGGGACCAAGCAGCCTCCCTGTATCTGTGCCAGCAGCGGGGATAGCGGTGACAGCGAGCAAAGGCAGAGCCTTGCACGCTGCTTTCCCACCCTAAACCTCTTCCATTTCCCTCTGCTCCCCTCCTGAGCAGCTCCAACACCTGACAAGGCTGAAGGAGGTGTTCTGGTGGGGGATCAGGACCTCTCATTAAAGCCCAGAGATGCTGCCTGGCATCCCCAGGCTGTCCTGCGGTGAGGAGTGAGGGAAAAGCCCCTGAGGAGCCGCTGGTTGTGTGAACAGCGAGGTTCAGAGTGGGAAGTGGGTCAGTGTGTCAGTGCAGGTGCTGGGCTGCGAGCCAAAGCTCGCTGTGCTGGCGAGGAAAGAACTCTTCAAAGAGCAGTGAGCAGGGAGCTGTGAGCTGTGACGTTCCTCTCCATGCCCCATCCTCACCCCCAAACCCCCAGTGCTGCTCAGAGCACGGGCAGGGGCTCCTGGGCAAGCTGCAGCCCTGGCTGGCTCAGTGTGGTGGTGGCACTGGGTTCTGGTGCTGTTTTGGGACGGGGACTCTGCACCGGGGCTTGCCAGCACCATTAATCACCCTGTGCCCACCAGTGGTGGCACTGCCAATGCAACGAGGGGCTGCCACCTGTTCTCCCTGCTGACACCGATGTTTGATGGGATCAGGGATGCAGCAGGCTCCCAGCTGGTCAGGAAAACTGCAGAGCAAAGCGCTGAGCCCAGAAGTGATGGGGGTTTTCCACCACCAGCGCAGACCCAGACGTTTCTTCACGTCACCTCTCTGGAGATGCCGGTCTTCCCTGTGCCTCCACACTCCATAGCCCCAGGTCTCCTGTTAAAACCATCTCAGCCCTGGCTGGGGCTCTCTGAAGTCATCAGGACTGTTATTTACCCACGGCTGAACCTGCCTGCGCGGGAATGCCTTCAGCTTGGAAACCTTGCTGGAAATATTGGCAGAGCAGCTCCTGCAGGATTTTGAGCAACCCAGGCGCTCTGGCTGGGCGAGTGCTGAGCATGAATCACACTTATTTATAGCATGGGAGCGCCCAGCGAGTCCCCTACTTTTCTTTTCATGTGGAAAACAGCTCCCTGCCCACTGCATGGCAGCTCTGGGGCAGCACCAAGGGAGGGGAGGATGATCGAGCCCTCCCAAACCAAAACCACACCCCAGCAGGGGAAGGGAGCACCTGGGACAAGGTTACTGCCAGGCTGCAGCATCAGTGTGTCTTAAATGAACTTTTGTTTTAGCACAAGCACCTGTGGAAGGCCAGATTTGCCTGCAATGAGACCCTTCCCAGCCTCTCTCCTGGCAACATCTGTGTAGGAGATGGCTGTCCTCAGTTTGGGGGTGGAAGCCTGGGCTGGTTCCTCCTTTGATTAGCTGGACTTGGTTGCTCCTTGAAGGATGGCTGTAGGGTGTCTTAGAGAGGCAGCTTGGCAACTTTCTTTAGCCGTGGAAATCTCTGGACCTGGTCCAGGGCTTTCTTGTTCCTTGAAAGAAGCTGAGAAATGAGACTGAGAAGTGGCTGAGCCCTGAGTCCAAGGTCAGATGTGTTCCCATCCACCCACCTGGGTCTAGTCCTTGAGCTCACAGTTAAGATGAAGGGAACCAGACTGGCTCCTGCGAGACAAAACCAGCTCCACCCTGGCCAGAGGAGCTGTTTGGGTAGGAAAAGCTGTTGCTGAAGGCAGGGCAGGATGCTACACACATCCCTGGTGCCAGGGTTAACTGCAAACACACCACTGCAGCCTGAGCTGGGCCAGGATTGACGTTTCCTGCCTCTGCATCCCGGTGTGGTTCCCATCCCTTTGGGCTTTCTTCCCATCAGGGATGAGGTGGGAAAGGGGAACCGCGGTGCCTGTGCTGAGCCCAGGACTAACCCCTTCCCTCTGTGACTGGCAGGACCTGTGTGGTGCCACCACCTGTGACACGCTGGGGATGGCAGACGTGGGCACCATGTGTGACCCCAAGCGCAGCTGCTCCGTCATCGAGGACGATGGGCTGCCCTCGGCTTTCACCACCGCCCACGAGCTGGGTAAGGCTCCCAGCTCTCCTCTTCCTCTCAGGAGGGTTCCAGGAGCTGGCAAGGTTCAGAAAAGCCCTGGTTTCAGCCTCTGGGAGATGAGACAATAGGTGGTATCCTGTGATAGAAAACTCTGCCTCGGGTACAAGAGTCCCCCTGAGGCAGGTGGGAAAGGGCTGCTGAGGAAGCAAAAGGCTTTGCTCTCATGGTTGTACCACAGCTGGGTTTCCAGGATTCAGGAGTCCTGAAATAACAAGCAGAGGGCACACCTACCTCTGGGAGGGAGTGGGGCAAGTGCTGAAGTCACCTCACCTTCACAATTTCCCTTGCCCTTCCTTTTTCCGTGTGCTTTCCATGTGCATGAGGCATCGGGAGAGAGCTGGAATGTTTGCTGACTCTTCTGGGCTGTCTGCAGCTGCCATCCTTGCAGGGCTCTGCCCCACTCCATGCCTCAGTCTCCCCTGACAGAAGCTGGGGGAGGTTGCTGCTCATCCTGCTGTGCTGGGTTATTCACACTGCCTCCCTTATCCCACCCCCAGGCCATGTGTTCAACATGCCCCACGACAACGTGAAAGCCTGTGAGGAGGTCTTTGGCCGGCTGAAGACCAACCACATGATGTCCCCCACCCTCATCCAGATCGACCGTGCCAACCCCTGGTCAGCCTGCAGCGCTGCCATCATCACCGACTTTCTGGACAGTGGCCATGGTGAGCCCTCCTGTGCCCCTCACCTGTGTCCCTGTCCCCTGGGAGCAGGGTCTGTCCCTGCAGGTGTTTACTGGGAAATGATGGCTGGCAGTAGAGCTCTTCCTCTCCTGCCTCTGGAAACAAATTTAGAAGGAAATGGGAGGTTGGCAGCATTTCTGTAGCATCCAGACCTCCTGGGTGTCCCCAGCAGTGACATCTGCACTCAGGCTGCTGGCACAGCTCCAAGGGATCACCAGGAGATGGAATCATCTGTGTCTGGGATACAGCCAAGATCGAGGGCATCCCTGGGGTGGTTTTGGCCTGATCTCTCCCTCATCTCCCCACGGCAGTGCTTCCCCTCCCCACTCTGGTCCACACAACCCCCCAGGACCTGGTAGACCCCCTCTCCCCTCTCCTGCAGGGGACTGCTTGCTGGACCAGCCTGCCAAACCCATCCCTCTGCCCGAAGACCTGCCGGGGACGAGCTACAGCCTGAACCAGCAGTGTGAGCTCGCCTTCGGGGTGGGCTCCAAGCCCTGCCCCTACATGCAGTACTGTGCCAAGCTGTGGTGCACGGGGAAGGCGCGCGGGCAGATCGTCTGCCAGACCCGCCACTTCCCCTGGGCCGACGGCACCGCCTGCGGCGAGGGGCGCTTCTGCCTCAAGGGCTCC
>NC_031792.1:4736809-4747154 GCF_001522545.3 Parus major | reverse complement strand
AGGGTGAGTACCTGTGTCAGGAAAACACTCTGCAGGGTCACTCTGAGCAGGTGCTGGCAGAGATATCTCCAGTCTCCTGATGGTGGAGACCCAGCATGGGGACACTGATGTGGAAAGAACTGGAGATCCCTTGGGTATCATGCATTTCTCAATAAGTGAGGCTGCTGCTCTGCTCCAGCCAGCCCTGGGCATGTTTCACGGAATTTGCTGTGCTGGAAGGGACCCACAAGAATCATTGAGTCCAACTACAGGCCCTGCTCAGGATCATTCCCAAGAATCACACCATGTGCCTGAGAACATTGTTCAAATGCTTTTTGAGCTCTGTCAGGCTTGGGGCTGTCACCACTTCCCTGGGAGCCTGTTCCGGTGCCCAAGCACCCTCTGGGGGAAGAACCTTTCCCTGATATCCAACCTAACCCTCCCCTGACACGGCTTCAGACCGCTCCCTTGGGCAGACCAGCATCTCCCTCTTGGATTCCCCTCCCAAGGGAGGTTTTACTGCTGAAGGGATGGCTCCAGGCGTGGAGATGATGGCTATGCATCCTGTCCATCCCTGCAGGTGGACGGTGGCTGGGCCAAGTGGGCTCCGTACGGGCCGTGCTCGCGGACGTGCGGCGGTGGGGTGCAGCTGGCCCGGCGGGAATGCACCGACCCCGTGCCGGCCAACGGGGGCTCCTACTGCGAGGGCATCCGCGTCAAGTACCGCTCCTGCAACCTGGAGCCCTGTGCTGCTGCAGGTGAGGGCTGGGGCTCGGCTTGGAGCCCAGAAAACTAAAGCTGGAGGTCCAGGTCGGTGTCCAACACCACATCCCTGTTATTTTCAGTGCCAGGGAAGAGCTTCCGTGAGGAACAGTGTGAGGCTTTCAATGGCTACAGTCACAGCACGAACCGCCTCACTGCCTCCGTCTCCTGGGTTCCCAAATACTCCGGTGTCTCGCCCCGGGATAAGTGCAAGCTCATCTGCCGGGCAAACGGCACCGGCTACTTCTATGTGCTGGCACCCAAGGTTGGTGAGAGTGCCTGGACTGTGGGATGGCTCCAGTGCACCTGGAAATGAACAGATTTTCCTTGTCTGCTGGGTGGATGGTGTTAGATGAGGTGGTAGAGGAGGGAAGTCCAGCAGTCTGGTGTGAACCAGTTTGGGGCTGGAGTTATTCTTGGAAGGTCTTCCTCTGGAAGACATCATTTTTACCCCTTGTGAAGGTGCCTCTGGCATATTCCTGTGGTCCTGGGATAGATGAGGATAGTTTGGGTGCTGGGGAAGCAGTGGGCAGGACAGGGTGGACATCCAGACATGGGACTGAGCAGAATGCATGGGATGGTGTTAGCAGTGTCCCCTGTGCAGCTTGTTCCCTGCAATGGAAAGGGCAGGAAATTCTGTGGATGGGAGCAGAAAAGGGGTGTAGTCCCATCCCTCTCTCCTCACAGACCCCAAAATCCTGTCTGCAAAGCAGAACATGAGCGAGGAGCGGCGTGGTGGGATGGACACAGCTGAGAGGCCTCAGGGGGTGTGAGAGGGAAATGCAGCAGCTTGTTTTTCTCTCCTGGTTTAGGTTGTGGATGGCACCCCTTGCTCCCCGGACTCCACTTCGGTCTGTGTCCAGGGAAAATGCATCAAGGCAGGCTGTGATGGGAAGTTGGGCTCCAAGAAGAAGTTTGACAAATGCAGCGTGTGTGGAGGAGACAACAAGAGCTGCAAGAAGGTCTCAGGCTTGTTCACCAAACCCATGTGAGTGTTTGGTGACCACGTACGCTTCCCCTACTCCCAGCTCTGTGCTCTGGTGTGGGGGATGCAGGAAGGTTGTGGAGATGGTGATGGGATAAATCCATCCTGAGCAAAATCTGCTTGTGTACATCACTGCACAGACACCTGGGCTGGCTCTGAAGGAGAAGCAGGACACATTTAATGTTCTGTTGACTTCTGCTGATGGAGTGCTTCAGCCAGAGGGGCTTAAGCATCCTCCTGTAACTGGGTAACATCAGCCTAGACAAAACCCAACGCAGTGAGATGATTCAAAATGATCTTCACGGGAAGAAGACAAATGTAGGGGTGGGAAGATCTCAGGGCTGGAGTAATGCAGTGTCCCTGTGCCTGATGTCCTGCCCTGCCCGCTCTTCTCTTTCAGGCACGGCTACAACTTTGTGGTGGTCATTCCCGCGGGCGCCTCCAACATTGACATCCGGCAGCGGGGCTACAAAGGACTCATCAGCGACGACAACTACCTGGCGCTGAAGAACGCGCAGGGCAAGTACCTGCTGAACGGCCACTTCATCGTCTCGGCCGTCGAGAGGGACCTGATGGTGAAAGGCAGCGTCCTGCGCTACAGCGGCACCGGCACCGCCGTCGAGAGCCTCCAGGCCTTCAAACCCATCCAGGAACCCCTGACTCTGGAGGTGCTCTCCGTGGGAAAGATGACCCCTCCTCGGGTACGCTACTCCTTCTACCTCCCCAAGGAGAGCAAGGAGGACAAGTCCTCCTACAAGAAGGAGGGCAGGACCCCACCGGACCTCAACAACAGCGTCCTCAGCCTGTCCAACCGCTTGGATGGCGGGAGACCGAGCTACAAGCGCCCCTCCTACAAGTGGGCGGTGGGTGGTTGGGAGGCGTGCTCCGTCAGCTGCGGCGATGGCTTGCAGAAGCGCTCGGTGGCTTGTCGCGACTCCTACGGCCAGCCGGCCGCCGAGTGCGACGCGGCGCAGCGCCCCGCCGACGTCCGGCTGTGCGGGGAGCCCTGCCCGGCCTGGGAAGCTGGACCGTGGTCTCCCTGCTCCAAGAGCTGCGGTCGGGGGTTCAAGAGACGGGCGTTGAAGTGCCTGGTCCCGACCGGGCGCCTGCTGCCCCGGGAGAGTTGCAATTTTCGGAGGAAGCCGCAGGAGCTGGATTTCTGCACCTTGAGGCCGTGCTGAGCTGGTCAAGGGGGGCCTGCAAGGAAGGGCATGGTGTTCCTAGGGCTGGGTGCAGCCAAGCAGCAACCAGAGGTTGGGAGTGGGGGAGATGTCCATAGCACATAGGAAAAGGGGGAAAAATAAGAAAAAAAATGGGAACAAAAAGGGACCTGGGTGTGGGGACAACCCCACGCACCTGGGAGAGAGGGCTTTTACCAACCAGGTCGCTTGGAGACAGAGCGGGAATGAACATCTACCTCGAAGCCACTGAACGACACGGAAACCACCGGTGGAGGCTGGGAACTGGGGGGACAGATGGAAACGAGGAGGATCATCCCTGCCTGTGATGGATCTGTGGTGGTCCAGGCAGGGAGATGCCCCTAAATTGCACAGATGAGGCCTCCCCCCACCTTCCCAGGACCAACCCTACCTCCCTTCTCCCTGGACTCCCCCAACACTCATGCTAAACGGGACCAAAAGGATTTACCAATGCAACGACCACCGGTGCGATGATGCACTGGGACTGATGCCTCCAGGGCTTGCTGGTGGGGACTTTGTTGTCCCAGCAGCATCCCCAGGCCAGACTGGAAGGTGGTGGCTTTATTTTCATTCTCTCCTCGTGTTTATGACCTGACCAGTGTAAATTTTATGGTGCTTAACTCTGTATTTTTTTAACCTCCTTCCTCCCCTCCTGATGGATGTAAACCTTGCATAGCAGGGCTGGTGTTATTCCCAGGGGATCTCACCAGCCTGAGGTTTCCTATGGTGCTTTGGGATGGGGCTGTGTGAACACCTGGATGCTCCTTTACACCCTGGTCCACCTGAACCTTTTTGGGGCTGAAAGGGGTGACAATGGAGCTGAGGTTTGAGCTGTCATTCCAAAAAAGCAACAAGCAGCTGTGCTGTGGTTCCACAGGGTCAGATGCAGCCCCCCCAGTCAGAGACTTCACCTTGCTCTGGAAATGGTGCTCAATGGGACCAGTAGGTCATGCCCAGAGGTGCCATAGCCTCCAGCCTTTAGCCAGGTTGGGGTATTTTTCCTCTGTGTAAAACCTCCCTGAGCTATCCCTGAGCTCTATCAGAGCTGGGCTGACTTCCCTGGAATCCCTTTTGAGCTGAGGGAGAGGGAGGTTAATTCGGGTCCTTGGCTTTCCTGAGGAAAAAGGGGCTCAGCGGGGTTCAGGCATGCAGGGAAAAAGGGACTGTCAAACCTCTTGCTACTGCAAAGCATCTACAACCAGTTTCCCCCTGCAGGTGTTCTGGGGTTGTTCTGTACCTCTGGGGTTATTCTGTACCTCTGACAGCTTTGTAGCATCGTGCCCATTGTGGTCAGAGGCTGTTTTACCTCTCCCAACCCCAATTTATCATTTGGGTCTCTTGCTCAGATCAAATCATCAGGCACCATTGAATTTTTTGCTTTGTCACTGATGAAGTTGCCTCTTAATCGATGAGCTGTGACTGAGCAAGCCAAAGCTTCTGGGTCGAGCTGTGCAGTTACTGGGATGGGCAGAAAGGTGTTTTAGGGATGAGACACAGATTTTGGGTAGGCAGAAGATGTCATCTCAGCAGGCTTGGAGCCTGCTTGTTCAGTCCCTTGGAGGTACAACACAGACACTCAGCTGTCCCTTGGGTGGCTCCAGAAGGTCTCCAGCTGTGGGCAAGGTGAGAATGAAAGAAATGGAACAGGTGGCGTGAGAATTCCCTTCTTATCTCTTTCCAGCAGCTCACAAACTCCTTGTGACGATGTTTGTGGGCTCATCCTCCCTGGGGATCCTCCTGGAGGATCAATCTAATGCCTCTTTCAACACAACCATATTTTAGGTCCCCACGCTGCTCCACAGAGCCAGGAGCAGATGTTGTGGTTGCTCTGCACAGCAGGGAACGGGAGTTAATGTTCTTAGGAAATCCCTTCCAGGTCTCCATTCCCATGAACATACCACCCATTTTCCGAGGGTTTTCCTGCATATCTGAGCCCGCTGCGCTTTCCTCTGGGGACAGAGCTCTGAGGAGCTGCCCTTTAGTGTCTTGCCATCCCACAGCTGGTTTCTAAGCCACCGAGAAATTGTCAGCCTCATTCCTGAGGAGGGGAGGGATTCCTCGTGTGTGGTTCTTTTGCTGAGGGTGCAGCAGAAGGACGGAGATGCCGATGGTACTGGCTGCTTTGTGTATACCATGTATACTGAACATCGATCTCTGCTGTTTGTGCGTCAGTAGCAAACCTGAAATAAATCTGTATTTAAAGTTACACCTGATTCCCAGGGGGACACTGCAAGAGTTGTTTTGTTGGTGGCTGCAGGGCCTTATTGTCTTATTGTGATCTGACCCCTTTATAGTGCCAGTTCATTAACTAAAGAGCAAAACTGATGCCTTTTTGGACTTCCTAAAAACAGAGACCAGACAAAATTAAGGGAATAAAAGCCATTTATTTCTATTTATTGAAGGGCCTTCAGGTACATTTAGACAAAGCCCCCCAGGGGCTGGTCCAAAATGGACCAGGGCTCACAGGTTTGACACTTTCCTAAGTTTGTTCCATTTGCACATTGGGGTTCATCTCCCAATTCCAGCTGCAGGGAATGAAGGAATTTCCCCCAAGTTTGCTGCCCCCAACTCCCTTTTGTTTCCATCTCTGGGGCCTGAGGCAGTGAGGTGTCCTTGATTGCCAGGCCTGGAGAGGAATTGTTGTGTCTGCCCAAAGTGGGGAAGCAGCAGCTCCCAGTGTGTGTGGAGTTTGGAGTTCCACACTGAGGAATGGCAGCATTACAAATGTGTGACAAATAGAAAAGCTGAAATCCTGAGGCATCAAAACCATCACCTTTAAAAGCCCAACAGTATTATTCTGGTTTGGTTCTGCTACAGAATTGGTTTTTGGTAAAAAAGAAACCCAACCTGAAGGAGCCCAATGGTGAATCTGTCCCTGTGAGCCCCAAGGGAACCAGGGATGTTCACTGAAGGAGGCTGGCTTGAATCAGGATGTTCTTCTGTCAGGGTGGCAGGAATACAGAGTTAAAAGGATTTATAAAAACTGGAACAGCACTCTCACACCATGGAACAACCCTGAGTGTTCCTCCCCAGATTCTCAGCACACCCTCCCTCAGTCAGAGCTGTATTTCTTCCCTGTTGCAGTGGGGCCAAAGGTGAGATAAAGCCCTTCCTTTTCCTGGGATGTGCCAGCTCAGGGATGCCTGATGTCACCCCCTCCAGGACAGGATTGCCTGGGGTTTTATTTTCCACAGCAAATGCAACTTATTCCCCCGTTATGTTGTAATGATTTGGAAAATTTCATGTTTTTTATTGTAGATGAAAGCTCTGTTTGCTTTTCGTCATCACAGAATCCCAGAATGGTTTGGGTTGGAAGGGACTGTGAAGATCCATCCCCTTCTGCCACAAACAGGGACAACTTGGCCTTGGACACTTCCAGGGATGGGGCAGCCACAGCTTCTCTGTGCCAGGGCCTCAGCACCCTCAAGAATTTCTCCCTAATGTTTAATCATAAAGAAACAGACACGGCTGAGAACCTTTTCCCTCAGCAGCTCCTATAGGGAGCCTCCCCTCACAATAAAATTCACTTTCACCCCCAATATATCCCACACTGCAAAGGCACCAGCTGAAAATGGCTTTATTTGGAACAGGGAGGGAGATTTCCACCTGTTGTAGCCATAACTTTTGCCTCAGATATCTGTTCAGGAGCAGAAAATCAAGTTAAAACTTCCACCCTGCTCCTCCACGTGACAACCCCACAGTTTTAACCAGATGCCCTTAAAGATCACCCAGAGAGACAAAAGCCCCACACAATCCCCAAGGATTTACCTAGTGAGAAGAAATAAACCCAGAATCAAGGCCAGAAACTCCCAGTGGAAGGGAAGGGGGGTGCTGAGGCAGGGAAAGCTGGTGATGGCTTAGTGTGGGTGACACAGGTGATGTCCTGCATCTGTATCGAGCCTCCAGCCACAGGAAGAGGCTCCTGCTGTGGGAGGAATGATGTGGAACATCACATTTTCTGTCTGAGGAGAAGGGGTGGCTTTTCCCCATGTCATGAGCTGCTGCATTCGATGCTTCTCTGGATCCCTCATTTTCCAGCCCTGAATGGTTTTATGGTTTCTTCTCTTTGCTGTGAATTTGTCGTGTTTGGATTCTCCAGTACCTAATAAAAACCTGAACTGGCTGCTTTTCCCTTGGGGGACACTGATGTGCCTTCACCTGCAGGGAAGTGAAGGCCAGGATGATCTGATGGAGCAATAGGCATGAGAATTATTCCTTCAGGCTCAGAATCATGTCCAGGGATGCCCATTTTGGTCCAGATCCATCCCTGGCTGAGCTGGAGAGCTGAGGATGGCTTGGGCAGAACACACCAAATGTCTTCAGGAAGATAAAACTCAATCCTTCCTTTGGGACTGCCTGCAAATCTGCTTGTTTACACTTGTCCTATGCTGAAACCCAAGAAGCTTAATTTTTTTTTATTTTATTTAAAAAAGGGATTACCTGGAGTGTAAGGGAGAGAAACTATGGAGGGTGAGGGAAATGCTGCTGCCTCCCCTGGTGTTGTGGTCCAGGGCTTTGACGTGGCTGTGGATCAGCTCCCTGGGGTTGGGATACTGCCTTGCTATTTTTATATCTCTACATACACATATAAATATATATTACTGCCATTACTATTAATAATAGTTATAATTACTGGGCTTTGCCAGGAGACAAAAGCAAAACCAGACGTGCATTGAACTAATGGACCTAATTGATAACACATGTCCTGCAGGAAACCTCTCCTGGGAGAAAAAAGAAACTGGGACGGGCTCTGCTGTGCCTGGGAAAACGGGAATGCTCACTTGAGCTTGGGGATGTAAAACAAAAATGCTGATGTGGAGCCAGGATGTGAGACCTTAGCCCCTCTGCCCATTTTCTTCATCAGCTCTCCTGGCTTTGACACCTTGATAATGCAGCAATGGCTGGTTCTTCCTGAATCTGGCAAAAACATCCCACTCCTCCAGCAGAAAAGGCCTTTTCCCCACTCTGACACCTCTGAGAATGATCTGAATCCTGTTTCAGGCAGCTTTTCTGACTGGGATGGGGACGAGCTCCAGCACGGCCGTGGCACCAGCTGGGAAGGGATGCCAAGCCCCCAGCAATGCTGACCCCCTGGCCATGCTGGCCCCTGCAGCAGACTAAACTTCCCCTCTTGTCCTCCCAGCCAGCAAACTGACACATTCCCACAAGCATTTCTGCTGCTTTGGGTTTATTTCTTTCTTTTTAATATTTTTTTTCTAATTATACAACACAGCCAGTGCCAAATTTGTCTGGCCGACACTAATCTGGCAGGCAGAGCTCGTGGATTTATGGTGAGCAAACTCCCACCTCTTCTTGACCAGCGGCAGGAGGAGGATTTTATCTTTTTTTGGAGGTCTCCATCCCATCCTTTCACTCCTAGAAATGCATAATCCTTGGAGAAGTGATGGCAGGAGGAGCGAGACGGCGTCAGCATCTCCGAGGGAATGAGCTGAGTAAATCAGGCAGCTGCTAAAGATTATAATCCTTAACTAGGTAAAAACCCTTGGAACCTGCAGCCATGGGGTGAGTGCTGAGAGCTTTCCAGCCAACTCCTGGGGAAGGTGCTGCCTTTGGATTTAGCCTAATTAATATCAAGTTCAGCCAAGCGAGCCTGGGAGGTGGATGGGCTCCCAAATGGTTTTTTAATGTGCCTTGATTATTTTTTAAAGGTTTTTTTATTTTCCCCCCACTTGTAAATGAATTTAGTGCTGGTGAAAGGTGTTGGATTGACAGCCCTGGAAATATAAGTCCTCAAGGAACAATGTTTTGGAGTTATGAAGGGAACCAACACTGTGTAATCCAGATGTGAGGGTAATTATTTGCAATTACAGCTGCTTTTTGCTCTAAATTAAAAAATAGACACCATGGGGATTTATCAGATCATCTGAGACATTTTTCAGGTGGCTGAAGCATTGGGCATGGTCAGAGCTGGCTAAACACATTGTCCCCGAGCTGCTGTGGCACTCAGGGCCACCTTTCACTATTTCATTGCTATTTTCACTTTAAAAAGTGCACATTTTTTCAGCCTTTAAGCATGGCTGATGATAATGTTGAGCAGGGACCTCAGCACCTCCCTGCTCAATACAGCCTGTAAGCAAAGCTGAAAGCTTCCAGCTGAATCAAAGCTTTTGGGGTGTTGAGAGAGGAGAAAGCATCCTAAATATATCCTATATCCCTCCCCACCTCACAGAACAGGGAAGGGTTTCTGCTGTGATGTGCTGTTGGCCTTTCCTGCAACTCTGAGCAACTCAGAATGTTTCCAAAGGGCAGCATGCAGGCTCTGGGCAGTATAAACACATCTCCAAATGGTGCTTGCTGCAGGGAATCATCATGACAGAGCGAATTAAGGATCTCTGTGCTCTCCAGGAGCAGCCCCAGCAGTAGAAACCCAGGCAGGAGAGGTTGGGAAGGACATCAGGAACAGGGATGGAGGGAAAGAAGCAGCAGGATGATGATGATGATGATGATGATGAGGAGTAGACCAAATCTATCAAAGCATGGCCTAGCTGGGCATCTTAAAGAAATGTCAGGGAATTTGGGGATAAAACCCCAATATCCCAGTGCTGATGTTTTGTGAAATTAGGGAGACAAAGGCCACTTCTTCATCCATCTTCAGATACCCCCGGGATTCAGGAGGTGAGATCTGGGGTTTGGGGTCATGCAGGATCATCATGCCAAGGAATGGCCTTGATTACAATTTTCCCAAGCTGCCCATTAACCCCTGGACTTACTTTGGAGGTGAGGATGTATTAGGTGGAAAAACAAACACGGGGCAAAACGGGCACTGAAAGACAGGGAGAACCTGGGCTGAGCTGTTTTCTTCCCAAGGAAAGAGAAAAAGAGCGAGCAGAGAGAAAAGGAAATGAGGAGAAAGAATGAAAACAAGAGAAACCTCAAGAGGGAGATGCTAATGCAAAGCAGATGTTATCCCACCTGAATCCTGCTGGTTTTGGCTGTTCCACATCCCTGGAGCACCACAGAGCAGCCAGAGCCCCTCTGGGAGCTGCAGCCTCCATCCCTGGAGGGGCTGGCAGAAGGAGATGGGAGAGGAAAGGAAAATCCCTTTTCTGCTGTTGACAGGGTGCTTTTTTGGGGTGTATCAAACAATTTGAAGTCTGTAGTTTTCTGAAAATGAAGCCTGTTGCTCAGAACAGTTTAAAATTTTTCTGCCTTTGAGGAACAGGATGGAAATGAAGAGTGATGACACATCTGATGGCACATCTCCTTTCAGTCCTCAGCCCGTGTCCTTGAGAGCAAGGGCTTGGCATCTTGAGGAGAATGAAAAACACAGAATTTTAGAGCAATTAAGCTGCTCTTTATTAGAGAAATTCCTTTCCTTTCCTTTCCTTTCCTTTCCTTTCCTTTCCTTTCCTTTCCTTTCCTTTCCTTTCCTTTCCTTTCCTTTCCTTTCCTTTCCTTT